>NC_058501.1:0-303030 GCF_020382885.2 Scatophagus argus
CTCGCTGAGATAAGGCCAAAATGAACAAGTAGTGTGTGTAGCTGCTAAACTTCACAATAAACACATCAAAGCATTAAGAACTTGCTATTTTCTCAATCCTGCATATGTCTGATGAAGAAAGCAGTCTGTAACCATGTTTAGAATTGAACTGCAGTCAGATTTACAAAAACAGCGTTCTCTCGCTGAGATAAGGCCAAAATGAACAAGTAGTGTGTGTAGCTGCTAAACTTCACAATAAACACATCAAAGCATTAAGAACTTGCTATTTTCTCAATCCTGCATATGTCTGATGAAGAAAGCAGTCTGTAACCATGTTTAGAAGTGAACTACAGTCAGATTTACAAAAACAGCGTTCTCTCGCTGAGATAAGGCCAAAATGAACAAGTAGTGTGTGTAGCTGCTAAACTTCACAATAAACACATCAAACCATTAAGAACTTGCTATTTTCTCAATCCTGCATATGTCTGATGAAGAAAGCAGTCTGTAACCATGTTTCCAACTGAATTATAGTCAGATTTACAAAAACAGCGTTCTCTCGCTGAGATAAGGCCAAAATGAACAAGTAGTGTGTGTAGCTGCTAAACTTCACAATAAACACATCAAACCATTAACTACTTCATATTTTCTCAATCCTGCATATGTCTGATGAAGAAAGCAGTCTGTAACCATGTTTACAAGTGAACTGCAGTCAGATTTACAAAAACAGCGTTCTCTCGCTGAGATAAGGCCAAAATGAACAAGTAGTGTGTGTAGCTGCTAAACTTCACAATAAACACATCAAAGCATTAAGAACTTGCTATTTTCTCAATCCTGCATATGTCTGATGAAGAAAGCAGTCTGTAACCATGTTTCCAACTGAACTATAGTCAGATTTACAAAAACAGCGTTCTCTCGCTGAGATAAGGCCAAAATGAACAAGTAGTGTGTGTAGCTGCTAAACTTCACAATAAACACATCAAAGCATTAAGAACTTGCTATTTTCTCAATTCTGCATATGTCTGATGAAGAAAGCAGTCTGTAACCATGTTTCCAACTGAATTATAGTCAGATTTACAAAAACAGCGTTCTCTCGCTGAGATAAGGCCAAAATGAACAAGTAGTGTGTGTAGCTGCTAAACTTCACAATAAACACATCAAACCATTAAGTACTTCCAAAATTATTTTGTAAGATGAGGTCAAAGTTGAAAAGTACTGTTTACCGTATTAATATTACAGTAAACACAAGCAAAACCTTCACATACTTCATATGTACATAAATCAGAGCTTTTCTAAACATGAAAGACATTGCTAAATATGTTTTGAAGTGAATTACACTGACACAGGTAATAATATCTCACTGAGATAATGCCAAAGTGACCAAATAGTCCGCAGCCTTTAAAAACCCATGAAACCATAAAGCATTTAATGTTTACATAAATCAGTGCATTTCTAAAAGTAATTTTGACTATTTTTTCAGTTGAGTCACTTGGTTGTGCAGTGCCAGGTTGTAAAACCACAGCGTAATAATCATATCTTCTAGTGCAGTACAGTCATTTCTTTTTCCTGCTATTTCCAAATTGTCATATTTTGTGTATATATCAGGGTATATTGTGTGCTTTTAATAGTTTTATTCAAAAGGGGGTGTGAAATATCCTGGTATTTTGTTACTTTGTATATCTTTTTACTCGACCTCCCTGCACCCCATTCACTAGTTTTTGTTCTAATAATAATAATAATAACATGTTATTACCAGATTGCAGATTCATCAACAGCTGCTTTCTTGCTAACTTACTTAATTGAGCCTACCTGTTCATACTGTGAACGCAACTGAAGCAACACTCATGATGGAAAGTTTAATCGACCCCATATATTAGATGATTAAACTTGATGCATAACAATCATGACTTGGTCTGAGGCAGACATCAGTGGGGAAATGGGATGACTTTGATGAAGGCAACGTGAAATGGCCAAGGAGAAAGATAGGCCAGTTAGCTAGATGCAAGCAATGCTTAAATAGCTAGCTTGTCTCGACAATAATAATGACATAATTATGCATACCTCACGTCTGCTTTGTGTTCATCCAGTTCCTTCTTTGGCTTTCACAGCAACTTCTCCACAGCTCCTTATAATTAATAAAAAAGAAGAAAAGATATCTTTATATCTTTCCAAACTTGACTTTTTAGGCTTTCTGCACCTGTTTTACCCTGCTTTGGGAACATGCTCTGCTCATGCCCATTGCTCTCCTACACCTATTTCCCCTTTGTATGCTGCTGCAGCTGCAGTTGAAAGCAGCCCGCTGACAAGCTTGAGACACTCTTTGATGTCGCCCTCTTCAGTTAAAAACAAATCCACCTTTAGTCAGACAGTGGTAACTATATTTAGACCATTTTTTTTAGAAATATTCATGCACAATATACAGTGATTACTATGCTGAGTTCACTGATATTCATTCATTATCAGCAGTAGTGTTTTTATGGTAGGGGCAGCATTAATTGGTTTGTGTGTTTAATTTCATTGCAGCTGTAAAACAGAGCAACTGTACATTTACAGAAACGCTGCACTTTGCATTTCCTCTTCCTATCTTCTGTAGTGACTGAAAGAATGCGATCGCGTATACAAGCGGCCATACATAGTTGAAGTGTCTGACTGGACATTTATGTGAATCACATTAAATAATGTCACATGGTTATTTTTTTTTTTAACTATACCAAAAGTTGTATTACATTCATTACTCATTTTAATTAATCACGAAAGAGAGAGGTAAACTGATAATAACAAGTTCACAAGAGGATGCAGATTCATCAGCAGCGACTTCCTGCATCTCATGGTAAAATATGTAGGAGAACCTCGCTGCTACTACTACTACTAATCCTCTCAACGGGACTGAAGCAATGCTCGCTATGGAAAGTTTAATCGACTCCATAACATGAGGCATAACAATCATCACATCAGTGGGTAAACGGGATGACTTGGATGAAGGCGTTATGGAATGGCCAGGGAAAAAGACGGCACCGTTAGCTAGATAGCTATGCATGAATAGAAAGTTTGTCTTGACAATATTTATGGCATAATTAGGCTACACATACCTCTGGTTAGCTTTCTCTTCATCTCGTTCCTTCTTCCGCTGTCTCTGCAGTTTCTCAGCTCCTTTTTAAAAAGAAGAAAAGATAGCTTCAAAACTTTGTAGGCTATTCTGCACCTGTATTCCCATACTGTCCCAATGGGAAGCCCTCTGATCATGCCCATTGCACTCAGTCGAACTTTATCCCTTCTGGCCGTTGCAGCTGCTATTTCAAAGCAACACGCTATTGAATAAAAACTTGCGACACTCTTTGATTTCACTACGAGGCTCGCAATATTTATAAACAAACCTCTGCCAACTTCTTTTATTATGTCTAGCACGTTCAACTCGGAGGAGGAGGAAAACGTTATAAGGTAAAAGGATCTTTGAAGTGAGAAAGGATGGACGAATAAAGGCAAAAATGTGGAAGTAATATTTTGAGAACTGAGGATAAGATGATTCCTCGTATGAAATTCACGTGCTAACCGCAAGTGGGCTATATTGTAAGTAACTACACCTTTACTAGCTTCAACATTATTATAATAATTGTAATTCAATAATACAACAATCATATATTGTTCAAACGTAGCTTAAGAGAAAAAAGAAGTCAAACCATGTTTTGTGTCAGCATTTACAGAAATGCTGTACTTAGAATTTACAGGTACTCATATTTGCATTTCCTCTTCCTAGCTACTGTAGTCACCGAAAGAACGTGATCGCGTATACAAGCAGCCATACACAGTCTTTTGAAGTGTATGATTGGACATATATTCGAATCACATGAAACAATATCACATAGTTTTTTTTTTAACTAAACCTGGTTTGTTCCATACCAAAAGTTATATTGCATTCATTACTCATTTTAATTCATCACAAAAGAGAGAGGTAAGCTAATAATAACAAATTCTCAAGATCGCAGATTCATCAGCAGCGGCTTCCTCCATCTCATAGTGAAATATGTAGGAGAGCCTAACTCTTTATACTGTGAACGGGACTGAAGCAACGCTCGCTATGGAAAGTTTAACCGACCCCATATTTTCGACTATTAAACTTATCGTATAACAATCATGACCGTGGGGAAACGGGATGACTTGGATGGAGGCGTTATGGAATGGCCAGGGAAAAAGACGGCACCGTTAGCTAGATAGCTATGCATGAATATAAAGTTTGTCTTGACAATATTTATGGCATAATTAGGCTACACATACCTCTGGTTAGCTTTCTTTTCATCTCGTTCCGTCTTCCGCTGTCTCTGCAGTTTCTCAGCTCCTTGTTAAAAAGAAGAAAAGATAGCTTCAAACTTGACGTGTTAGGCTATTCTCCACCTGTATTCCCATACTGTGGGACAGCCCTCTGATCATGCACATCAATCGAACTTTATTACTTCTGGCCGTTGCAGCTGCTATTTCAAAGCAACATGCTACTGAATAAAAACTTGCGACACTCTTTGATTTCGCTACCAGGCTCGCAATATTTATAAACAAACCTCTGCCAACTTCTTTTATTATGTCTAGCACGTTCAACTCGGAGGAGGAGGAAAACGTTAAGAGATAAGAGGATCTTTCTGCCACAACGCCCGACAAGAGATGAGGATCGATGGATGAATAAATGCAAAAATGTGGAAGTAATCTTTTGAGTACTGAGAATAAGATCATTCCTGGTGTGAAATTCACGTGCTAACCGCAAGTGGGCTATATTGTAAGTAACTACACCTTTACTAGCTTCAACATTATAATAACCTGCTTTATAATAACTGTAATTCAACAATATAGCAATCATATATTGTTCAAACTTAGCCTGAGAGAAAAAGAAGTCAAACCATGTTTTGTGTTGGCATTTGCAGAAATGCTGTACTTAAAAATTTCAGGTACTCGTATTTGCATTTCCTCTTCCTATCTACTGTAGTCACCGAAAGAATGTGATCGCGTATACAAGCGGCCGTACACAGTCTTTTGAAGTGTCTGACTGGACATTTATTCGAATCACATGAAACAATATCACATAGTTATTTTTTTAACTAAACCTGGTTTGCCCCCACACCAAAAGTTATATTACATCAATTACTCATTTTAATTCATCACGAAAAAGAGAGGTAAACTGATAATAACAAATTCTCAAGATCGCAGATTCATCAGCAGCGGCTTCCTCCATCTCATAGTGAAATATGTAGGAGAGCCTAACTCTTCATACTGTGAACGGGACTGAAGCAACGCTCGCTATGGAAAGTTTAATCGACCCTATATTTTCGACTATTAAACTTATTGTATAACAATCATGACAGTGGGGAAACGGGATGAATTGGATGGAGGCGATATGGAATGGCCAGGGGAAAAGACGGCACCGTTAGCTAGATAGCTATGCATGAATAGAAAGTTTGTCTTGACAATATTTATGGCATAATTAGGCTACACATACCTCTGGTTAGCTTTCTCTTAATCCCGTTCCGTCTTCCGCTTTCTCTGCAGTTTCTCAGTTCCTTGTAAAAAAAAAAAAAAGAAGGAAATATATCTACAAAACTTGACGTTTTAGGCTATTCTGCGCTTGTGTTCCCATACTGTGGGACAGCACTCTGATCATGCACATTGTACTCAGTCGAACTTCTGGCCGTTGCAGCAGCTATTTCAAAGCTATTGAAAATGATCTGTTTTTTTTATTCAACCCTGTTGAATAAAAGCTTGCGACAATCTTTGATTTCGCTACCAGGCTCGCAATATTTATAAACAAACCTCTGCCAACTTCTTTTATTATGTCTAGCACGTTCAACTCGGAGGAGGAGGAAAACGTTAAGAGATAAGAGGATCTTTCTGCCACAACGCCAGACAAGAGGTGAGGATGGATGGATGAATAAATGCAAATGAGGACGTAATCTTTTGAGAACTGAGAATAAGATCATTCCTGGTGTGAAATTCACATGCTAACCGCAAGTGGGCTATATTGTAAGTAACTACACCTTTACTAGCTTCAACATTATTATAATAATTGTAATTCAATAATACAACAATCATATATTGTTCAAACGTAGCTTAAGAGAAAAAAGAAGTCAAACCATGTTTTGTGTCTATTTCAGTCACATTTGACTAAATCGAAGCCTAAAACTTGATTGTGCACAGTTCTGTGTGAAAAAGTGTACTTAAGATGCTGAAACTCATGTTTCGTCACTGAAAACAGGTTTTAAAGTGCTTCTCATGAGATGTGCTGGAATTTGAGAGAAAAAGAGGTCAAACCATGTTATCTGTCTAGAAAGCAATAATATGTTTTCTGTCGAGAAAAAATGGTTTAACCTCTGTGTTTCTCTGTTTCTCTCAAAGTCATCTGATCAAAGAGCAAGTACTGTATGGCCTATGTTCAGTGAGTTAACTTGAATTTCACCATTTTGAGTGCAGTTTCCTCACAGAAGTGTGCACAATCAAGGTTTTGGCTTAGATGTAGTCAAGTGTGACAGAATTAGACAGAAAACATGGTTTGACCTCCTTTTCTCTCAAGGTCCAGCTGATGACAGAGCAAGTATTTTATGACCTGTTTTTAGTGAGTTAACATGAGTTTAAGCATTTTAAGTACAGTTGTCTCAAAGATCTGTGCACAATCAAGGTTTTGGCTTAGATGTAGTGAAGTGTGACTGAATAAGACAGACAACATGGTTTGACCTCTGTTTCTCTCAAGGTCCAGCTGATCTCACAAAAAGCATATTGAAATCTCTTTTTAGTGAGTGAAAATTTGTTTCAGAATTTTGAGTGCAGTTCTCTCACAGAATTGTGCATAATCCAGTTGTTGGCTTAATATTCATCAAACAGGACTAAATTAGACAGAAAGCATGGTTTTAACTTCTGTTTTCCCCCAAACTCTACGTCATCACACAGCAAGTACCTCATGGCCTGTTTTCCGTGAGTAAGCTTGAGTCTCAGCATTTTGAGTGCAGTTTTCTCACAGAACTGTGCACAATCGAGGTTTTGGCTTAGATGTAGTCAAATGCGACTGAATTAGACAGAAACATGGTTTGACCACCGTTTCTCTCATATTCCAGGTGATCTCACAAGAAGCACTTTCAAGCCTGCTGTCGGTGAGTGAATATGAGTTTCAGCATTTTCGTTGCATGTTTGTCACAGTTTTGTGGACAATCAAGTTTTTTACTCATCAACTGAATCAAGTGAGTGAAAGAGAGGTCAAACCATGTTATCTGTCTAGAAAGCAATCATATGTTTTCTGTCGAGAAAAAATGGTTTAACCTCTGTGTTTCTCTGTTTCTCTCAAAGTCATCTGATTAAAGAGCAAGTACTGTATGGCCTATGTTCAGTGAGGAAACATGAGTTTCACCATTTTGAGTGCACCTTCCTCACAGAAGTGTGTACAATCAAGTTTTTGGCAAAGATATTGTCAAATGTGACTGAATTAGACAGAAAACATGGTTTGACCTCTGTTTCTCTCAAATTCCAGCTTATTTCACAAGAAGCACTTTAAAACCTATTTTCAGTGAGGAAACATGAGTTTCACCATTTTGACTACGCTTTATTTGATTGCTGTGAAAAATCAAGTTTTTGACTTAGTATTAGTCAAATGTGACTGAATTAGACAGAAAACATGGTTTAGCCTTTTGTTCTCTCAATTTCCAGGTGATCACCGAGAGGTACCGGAGGAAGCTGGAGTGGAAACTCCAGCAGAACAACACGAGAGAGGTGTGGAGTGGCATGAGGACCATCACAGGTTACGGGCCAAACAGCGGAGGAGTTGATGGCAATGTGGAACGGGCGAATGAGCTGAATCAGTTTTTTAACAGATTCGACACAGGGACCCCAATTCACACTTCAAACGACTCCTCAGCAGTACGGTTGCAGCAACCATCCACTCCAGCCTCTCTCCCTCCACCCACATTCCATCTGGAAGGCCTCGCTCACACCTCGTCCCCAGAAGCCTGGGTGGACCACTCTCACCTGGGTACCACAAGCACTCCTCCCCCACCCATCACCCCAACGATGACCTTCACAGCTGACCAGGTGAGAAGACAGCTGCAGATACTCCGTGCAGGCAAAGCTGCAGGCCCAGATGGTGTGACCCCCAGGGTCCTGAAAGCCTGTGCCCCCCAGCTAAGCGGAGTACTCCATCATGTCATCAACCTGAGTCTGAGTCTTCAGAGGGTCCCCGTGGTGTGGAAGACGTCATGCCTTGTTCCTGTCCCGAAGACGCCGCGTCCCAGCGACCCCAAGGACTACAGGCCTGTGGCCCTGACGTCACACATCATGAAGACCCTGGAAAGACTCGTCCTGGAACAGCTCCGGCCCATGGTCCAACCACTTCAGGATCCCCTTCAGTTCGCCTACCAGCCCCGCCTTGGAGTGGACGATGCCATCATCTACCTGCTGAACAGAGTCTACACTCACCTAGACAAGCCGGCAAGCACTGTGAGAATCACGTTCTTCGATTTCTCGAGTGCGTTTGACACCATCAGGCCGGCTCTGCTGGCTGAGAAGCTGACAGCGATGCAGGTGGATGCCCCACTGGTGTCCTGGATCGCAGACTGTCTGACGGGCAGACCACAGTATGTACGCCAGAAGTGCTGCCTGTCAGATGAAGTGATCAGCAACACCGGGGCTCCACAGGGGACTGTCCTCTCTCCCTTCCTCTTCACGATCTACACCACAGACTTTACGCACTGCACAGAGTCCTGCCATCTTCAGAAATTTTCTGATGACTCTGCAGTGGTTGGGTGTATTACTGGGGGGGATGAGAGAGAGTACAGGACGGTAGTGGACAACTTTGTCACATGGAGCGGGAAAAACCACCTACAGCTCCATGTGACAAAGACCAAGGAACTGGTGGTGGACCTGAGGAGGACTAAGGCTCCAGTGACCCCTATCAACATCAAAGGGGACACTGTGGAGGTGGTGGAGGAGTACAAATACCTGGGGGTGTACTTAGACCACAAACTGGACTGGTGCAAGAACGTGGACATGGTCTACAGAAAGGGCCAGAGCCGCCTCTACTTTCTGAGGCGGCTGAGGTCCTTCAACATCTGCAGGATGATGCTGAGGATGTTCTACGAGTCGGTGGTGTCCAGTGCCATCACATATGCTGTTGCCTGCTGGGGCAGCTGCCTGAGGGTGAGGGACACTAACAGACTCAATAGAATCATCAAGAAGGCCAGCCATGTTGTGGGAGAGGAACTGGACTCTCTGACAGTGGTGTCTGAGAGGAGGATGTTGTCCAAAACAAGAACTATACTGGACTTTCCCTCTCACCCTCTCCACGATGTGCTGATCGGCTACAGGAGCTCGTTCAGCAACAGACTCATACTGCCACGATGCACCACAGAGCGACACAGGAAATCATTCCTTCCTGTCGCCATCAAACTGTTAAACTCAGCACTGTGACAGACACACTCACTTGTATATACAATGTACATATTGGCTCTTTTACACATGTACATACCTGTATTTTTAAATTTTCTTAAAAAATTTGAATACAGTTTTTTGTAAATACCTGTACTTGAGAATTTAGTTTTTTTGTTTATCCTATTTTTATACTCTGCACTTTTCTCCTTTCTTGGTCGGGAATACTGCATGTGCAATGTCTGTAAAAACAAGAATTTCCCTCCAGGGATTAATAAAGGAATTCTGATTCTGATTCTGATTCTGATCACATAACAAGTATTTTATGGCCTGATTTCAGTAGTTTAAGCATATTGAGTGCAGTTTCCTCACAAGACTGCACAATCAAGGTTTTGGCTTAGCAATAGTCAGATGTGACTGAATTAGACAGAAAACACAGTTTTATGTCCGTTTCTCTCAAATTCCAGCTGATGAAAGAGAAAGTACTTTTTGGCCTGTGTTCAGTGAGTAAACTTGAGTCTCAGCATTTTCGGTACACAGAACACAGAACTGTGCACAGATGATGTTTTGGCTTAGATGTAGTCAAGTGTGACTGATTTAGACAGAAACCATGGTTTTACCTCTATTTTTCTCATATTTCATCTGATCTCACAAGAAGCACTCACTGAAACCTATTGTCAGTGAGTGAACTTGAGTCTCAGCATTTTAAGTAAATGTTCCTCACAGAACTGTACACAGTTGATGTTTTGGCTTAGATGTAGTCAAGTGTGACTGAATTAGACAGAAAACATGGCTTGACCTCTCTTTCTCTCATTTTTCATCTGATCACACTGAAACCTGTTTTCAGTGAGTAAACTTGAGTCTCAGCATTTTAATTGTTTTCAGAATCAGAATCAGAATTCTTTTATTTATCCCTGAAGGGAAATTATTCACTTGAGTTTCAGCATTTTAAGTACAGTTTTTTCACAGATCTGTGCACCATCAAGTTTTTGACTCAGTAATAGTCAAATGTAACTGAATTAGACAGAAGACACGGTTCGACCTCTTTTTCTTTGTATTTTCAGCTGATCACAGAGCAAGTACTTCATTTTGTTTGTTCAGTGAGTTAACTCGAGTTTCAGCGTTTTGAATGCAATTTCTTCACAGAAGTGTGCACAATCAAAGTTTTTGGCTTAGATGTTGTCAAATATCGCAAGATCGCTTCTCGGCCTTTTGGCTAAGATCAAGTGTAGTATCTGTTCTTATCAGTTTAATATCTGATACGTCCCCTACCCGGGGACCATATATTAAATTGATTTTTGGAACAGGGAGATGGAATAGGGGCTTGCTCCGTCCACTCCACGCATCGACCTGGTATTGCAGTGTTTCCAGGAGCGGTGCACCCCTCCTAGGGGCAGTCGTGGATCAGCGGTTAGGGTGTCGGACCCGTAACCGGTGGATCGCTGGTTCGATTCCCCGTCCCGGTGTCCATGGCTGAGGTACCCTTGAGCAAGGTACCTAACCCCCACTGCTCCCCGGGCGCTGCACGCGGTCGCCCACTGCCCCGGGTTTGCTGTGTGTGTGTGTGCACGTCACTTGGGTGGGTTAAATGCAGAGAACAAATTTCGTTGGAGTGAGTTCCCTCCAATGACAAAATATGTCACTTTAATCTTTAATCACTGAATTAGATCGAGAACATGTTTTGACCTCTGTTTCTCTCAAATTCCAGCTGATCTCACAAGAAGCATTTTAAAACCTCTTTTCTATGAGTAAATAGTTTCAGCATTTTGATTGCAGTTTTCTCACAGGCCTGTGCACAATCAAGATTTTGACTGAGCATTAGCCAAATGTGACTGAATTAGACAGAAGACAAGGGTCGATGTGTTTCTCTGTATTTTCAGCTTTATCACAGAGGAAGCATTTCATTTTGCTTGTTCAGTGAGTTAACTTGTGTTTCAGAGTTTTGAGTGCAGTTTTCTCACAGTCCTGTGCACAATCAAGTTTTTGGCTTAGTATTTGTCAAATGTGACTGAATTAGACAGAAAACATGGTTTGACCTCTGTTTCTCTGAAGTTCCAGCTTATTTCACAAGAAGCACTTTAAAACCTGTTTTCAGTGAGTAAATGTGAGTTTCAGCATTTTGAATTCACTTTTCCAAGAGGAATGTGAAAAATCAAGTTTTTGACTTAGTATTAGTCAAATGTGACTGAATTTGACCGAAAACATGGCTTGACACCATTTTTGTCTCAAATTCCGGGTGTTCTCACAAGAAGCACCTTAAAACCTCTTTTCAATGAGGAAACATGAGTTTCACCATGTTGAGTGCAGTTTTCTTACAGAAGTGTGTACAATCAAGTTTTTGGCAAAGATATTGTCAAAAGTGACTGAATTAGACAGAAACATGGTTTGACCTCTGTTTCTCTGAAATTCCAGCTTATTTCACGAGAAGCAGTGAGTAAACGTGAGTTTCAGCATTTTGAATTCACTTTTCCAAGAGGAATGTGAATAATCAAGTTTTTGGCTTAGTATGAGTCAAAAATGACTGAATTAGATAGAAAACACAGTTTGACGTTTGGTTCAGAAAACAGCTTTCACCATGTTGAAAGCAGTTTTCTCACAGAACTGTGCACAATCAAGTTTTTGGCTTAGTATTAGTCAAATGTGACTGAATTTGACAGAAAACATGGTTTTACCTCTGTTTCTTTCAAATTCCATCTGATCTCACGAGAACGACTTTAAAACCTGTTTTCATTGACGATACATGAGTTTCACAATTTTGAGTACACTTTTCTCAGAGGGCTGTAAACAATCAATCTGTTTTCAGTGAGTAAACTTGAGGCTCAGCATGTTCAGTACAGTTTCTCACAGACCTGTGCACAGTCAAGTTTTTGGCTTAGTATTAGTCAAATGTGACTGACCCACTTTTCCAAGAGGAATGTGAAAAATCAAGTTTTTGGCTTAGTATGATTGTGAAGTGTTTAATACACGGCAGCGACCAGACAGTTGACAGTTTACTGGCCCAGTGATGTATTTTTGCCTAAGAAAAGAGAATAATAAAAACAGTGCAGTGTCGCACAGTCCGTCTTCGTTTTCGTCCTCTTTCCTTTGCACACTTTGGCCCGGACTCCAAGATGCCAGTTACCAGCGACAAGCCGAGCTCCCCACTACGGTTCGGAGAGAGACAGGTTACAAAGGTAACAGTACAGTGTTTTCACAGAACTGTGCACAGTTGACAAATACATAGCGAAGTGTCCTGTGTTCAAACACCACTCCACATCTAGACCTGCTCTAATTTGAAAGTGTCATGAGATAACTGTTGTTGTGAATTGACGCTATATAAATAAACTGTATTGAAAAATTGAATTAGAAGCATAGCACTCAGACTGGGATTTAATTTTATATTCAAAGATAGCATTATAAATCAAATAATGTTATCCCTCATTTTATTCAACTTTGTTGAATAAACTGTAAACTGTTCTGCCTGTTGCAGGTAGCATATTTTGTTGCTTTGTTGCATTTTTTCTTCATAGCACTTCACTACTTTCTATACTCTTTTATTTTACACTTGTAGGCCTGAGCCCTCATAATCCTTGCAAGCCTCATAAACTTTCTCATAAATCTAACAGTTTGTTTAGTGTGCAGTTCTACTAATTACCTCGGCCTAGTACCTAGCAATTGGCTATTCTCCCTCTCCCAGTCCCTCTCCTACTCTCTCTTACTCAGTGTGTCAAATTATCAGCTATTCTTTTGCTTCTTTTAGGGATACAGTACATGTTATAAATGTTAGCAAGGAGGGAACTCTGAACACTGAAAAAAATTATTGATCAAACTGAAGTCAATCACTCACTCAAGTTTTATAGTCTTTGTTTTCTTTTTTTTTTCCCGATTCACCATCGTTAAAAATTGTTAAAAATGGACCAGAAACAACTTGACAACTAACCCAACATGTGGGTAGCTTAATCCACCCACATATTGGGTTATTCTGACAGGGACGTTGGGTTACAGTAACCCAGAAAATGGTTGTGACCTTTTGACCTTTTGACCCAATAATGGTTTACGTTTTTAGTTGGGTTTATTTGATCCATCAATTATGTTGAATTATGTTATGCTCATTTTTTTTTAGATTGCGGGTTATACACATATAAGTCATTTAAAGAAGCAAACAAGTTTAAAGAATACAATACTCACAATTTTGAGCAAATTACTCACTTCGTACTTCATCATCATCATCATCAACATCACTCATGTAGTACATCTATCACTACTATTTATTTTTACGTTTTTTTCAGGAACCAAAACTCTGTATGTACTCTCTACTAATGACATGTAATGAAGAAAATCTTGAATCTTAAATTTATTTTAAATGGGAAAAATGTACAAAAGGTTGAAAAAAACAGTAAAAAGTAACAAGACGTATGCCATGGATGCATATGATGTCATAGCCCCCTTTATTTATGTAAATGAAGTAAATTATGAATTTTTTCAAAATTCTGCCTAATCTTTGGATACTTTGCATCACAGGCGAAATGCAGTCTTGCAGGAATGGGTCAGGGAATAGCTAGCCTATGATGACACTTGGCTAGAAAATGATAAATCCTCCACCTATACTCTTAAAAGTAATAAGTAAATTGGTTCAGTTTAACAGTTACCTGGTATGAATATGGGGCATGGCATGGATCCCTCTTCTCTCTGGGGTCATTGTGCAGACCTGATCCTCTTTCTTATGTTCCTCTGCCTCTCCTCAAGAAAGCCCGTGGCTGGCTGATGCAGGTGCCTCTTGGCATACCAAGTGTCCTTTAAAATCAGAAACAGTCACTGTCATTTTGCTTTTCAAACACATCTCTACCATTTGCTAGCCAGGCTAGCGCCACCTAGTGCTTCTGCTCAATATCACACTTTGATACAGCACAGTCAGGGATCTCTCCATTAGCTTAGGTTTCCTTTCAACAATTTTTCAGTGGGGCAATTGGCCAACAGAGGGCTCTGGTATGCCAATATTTTTCACAGAAAGTATCTGCCCATGAGGAAGGAAACGTACTCCAGTAGAGGGATCCCAGATGCTTTGCACAAAATGAAACGATGTGAAAGCGTTTGGTGCGCCAGGCTCACCATTTGCAGCAATCATATCGGAATTAAAACTCCATTTTTAATCCTCAGTCTTCAGGAAAGATGTGATTGCTGTGTTTGAGTTAATATTTTTACGCTTAATTGTATTGCTGTTTATGTCCTGGAAGTGAATGACAGGTTTCCATGCTAGCTCTCATATTCTGAATTTGGGGGCTTTAAAGTAATGCATGTACGCTAGCATTCCTTGTAGTTGCAGTGATAAATGCTTCACAAATTTACCAGTCTGTAGGTAGTTGGTATGTCATATCAGTCCTAATTTTGGCATTTTGTGATTTCTTCACAGGCACCGATTTCATAATGAGACACCAAGAGAGATACCCACTCAGTGGCCAAGAATGTGACGAGTGATTGTGGCAACTCACACAGGGTCCGTGTACCTTCCGTTCATTCAATTTTCAATTTAGAAACGCAAATCGGAAAACAAAAAACGGAGCTTTTTTCTTTTCTCAATATATGTAGCAGGTTTAAAAAAAATAAAAAACAAGAGTCGTTTTTCATTCCAATACAGCCATATATTGGATTTTGTGTTGTTTTTCTATTACGGATTTTTTATATTCTTTGATAAAGACCAAGAATTAAATTTGTGTTAATCCAAAATGCAAAAATGCAAGGATTTTTTTTACATGTTTTATTACAAGGTGAACCGGAAGCAGTATACCGCGAAAGTTTTTTAGCCTTTTTCCCGCGATTACCGCGTCTTTTGCAGTTTTAGCAAAACAGTAGCAGATTCGGTTGAGAACGAGTTTGAATCCTGGAAGAGATGGTGTCCCTCGAGCCCTACGGGAATTTAATAAGAGAAATGATAGCTCAAAATCTCTCGCACGCGGACATTTCCACAAATTTATTACAGTTAGGTGTGCAGCAAGGATGTTCTGAAATGAGTGTCAGGAGATTTTGTGCACATCACAACATTTCCAGGAGGGGACAGGTATCCGACACGCAATTAGAGGTTGCTATCAGCAGGGCAATAAATCAGGTAGGTTATTATGGTTTTCTTCGATTTACAGAGGTGGGTAGTAACAAGTTAGATTTACTCTGTTACAGGTCCTCTACCTTACTTGATTAGGTTTTTGGATAAATTGTACATTTAAGAGCAGTTTTACATCATCTCCGTACTTTTACTTGAGTAAACTCGTTCAGCTACACCAGTGCTTCTCAATTATTTTCTGTTGCGCCCCCCCCCCCAGCAAGAAGAAAACAATTCGCGCCCCCCCAACTCTCCGCCGCGACTATAAATAATAGTAATAATAATATGTAATAATATTTAATAATATGTAATAATATGATGCTAACAGTGCTCGCTGGTTTACTGAAGTAGCATTCACAAAGCGGGATGATTGTTGGCAATATTCGGCACGTTTTGGCTGAAAAAACTCCAGCGGCTTATCAGCATGATTGGGATGTAATGTCTTCAAGTGGCACCTTAATTTATTTGGCTTCATGCTGTCCGCTGCCAGCATTTTTAGACACAGTAAACACACCGGTCTTTCGTCTCCCACTGTAGTCACAGTGAAGCCAAGCGCTACATATGCTTCGTCATATTTCCTCGTCTTAGCTTTCGGGTGAGTTACTTTTGTCTCATTATCTTCGTCTCTCTCCGCCTTTCTTTTCATCCCTGTTAAAAATTTCTTCATGTTGTCTCTTAAGGGTTCGTTTACTGCACTTCATATCGCCTGCTCGGTGCAAAAAAGCCGCTACACCATAGAGCTAATACTCCCTGCGCACACTCTGACAATGAGAGCGCCACTGCCAACTACTGTAGTGGATGTGCAATTACACTTTATTCTAGTACGGCAAAAAAAGCATGTTCTCCAGGGTCACACACCCCACTATTTGAGAAGCACTGAGCTACACTGAGCTAGTTACTTTTCTTTTTACCCATTCAGGATTCTACCCATCAACCCATCGTTAACACCCCCCCGTTTTTTTTCTGAGGTGACAATTTGAGTACATTTTTTGGCTACTCTATCCACCTCTGTTTTATATTTTATATTTCATATAGACTTGGCCTACATGTCACGGCTTATGTTGATTCATCAGACAGGGTCAACATATGGCCGAAAGATGATGACCGGGTACCTGTCTGCAATGGGAGTGGTTGCTGGTGAACGCCGGGTGGGGAATATTTTGAGAACAACTCATTGTCCCTATCACGAAATGCGCAAACGTGTAAGTATCTTTTGAGAGCCTTTAATGTTGTGGTATTTGGTATAATGTATTTTACTAGCTAACTATTACTTGCTTTTTCCCCCAAAGGGTGCACGTAACCTTAACCCCGTCCCCTACAGTGCTGCATACATGGGACACAAAGTCCACATCGACCAGAATGAAAAATTGGTCATGTTCGGAGTGACACATGTTCTCGCAATGGATGGGTACAGCAGTAAGGTGGTTGCCCACGCAACCATGCCTGTCAAAAATAATCTCACGATCTATGAAGATGTTTACAGGTTAGTACAGTGCTTCTCAACCTTTTTTTTTCTTGCTTCAATACACCCTTTGTGTGATTTCTGAGTCCAAGTACCCTCTAGGGCAAACTCTCTCACTGTAGTGGAAAAGTTAGCAGTGTTAATACAATAGGGACATAGCCTGAAGCCTCACACATTTCCACTTCAAATTATTTGAGAACAATAAATCATATCTATTGTTTTTGCTGCAAAATGCCATCTAAATAAATTAGAATGAATATGCTAATTAATCGAGTTTCACCTGTAATTGTGCACGCAATGCACTGGTAGATTGCAATATCCTTGATCTATCCTACATTGCAGACTTAACATTTGATGAGTCAACATCTGATTGAGTCATGTTTCACTATTTTATAGATCAGCAGTTCTTGAATACGGGATGTGGGACCAGGTCAGGGTGGACCATGGCCGGGAATTTTACTTGACCCTCTACATGCAGGAGATGCTGTCTAACCACAGACATAACTTGCAAAGGCAACCATATCTCCAAACTCAGTCGACAAAGGTGAGGTAACGGTCTCCTTAATGTATAAAATGTGCTTTGTTTATGCCCGAAATGAGATGCTTTGGAAATGTTACTCAGATGTTATGTACTGAACAACAAAACAACAAACTCGAGCAATGATTGTTATTGGAATATATAGCTATTTAACACTTTTTAAAACAGAATATATCACTTAACCTTAACCAGATGCATCCCCATCCTACTGTTTAGATTCCCAATCAAAAGTTTTACATCTGATATAATCATGTTTCCTCTCACCATGTTGATTTTGCAGACTAAATTGAGTGGATTTTTTTTTTTAATTGAGTGTTATTATATAGTGTATATATAATATGTAAATGTAGAAAAAAAATAATAAAATCTATGCTTTTCTTGTCTACAGAATCATACGGTGGAGAGAATGTGGGTAGAGATTAACAACCGGGTAAATTACCCATTGAAGGAGGCCCTCATGCAGCTGCAGGATCAGGAAGTCCTCGACATGGACGACAATGTCACCAGATACTGTACATCTAACCTTACTGCCGAGCTGTGCAAGATTGGCCTAACAAGAGCTGTACTTGCATGGAATGCACACAGAATCCCCAGTGAGTTACATAAAAATAAAAAACATCTAACACAGTTGACAGTGTATTCAAACAATAGCTGACATTTTGTGACTTTGCTTCACAGGCAAAGGAACACCCAATCATTTGGCAGCAGGAGGATGTCCAAAAAAAGTAGGAGATGAGTTGTTGCCACATGCCTCCCAAGCAGCCGACATGTACCAGCAGGATGTTGGCTCTTCACTTACTAGAGTCTCCTGTTTTGGAACTGACCCCTTCACAACTGAGGACGACAAAATATCAGCAGAGCAACGTTTTGCTGAGGAGTATTCTGATATTTCAGTTTTATTAGACAACGCGGTAAACTATAACTTTGCACCTTTTCAGGATGCATTGATGCTTCTGATAAACATTACGCAGCAATATGCATGAAAATGTCAGAGACAAGTTGCTTCTGGATATACTGTGTATTCTTTTAATTGCAACCAAAATCGAACACTTGCTACCATAACAGTGTTGAATATTAAACGATGTTCCCCACCCAGTGAACATATTTTTACAAAGTGCAACATGAAATTAAAAAAAGATCTGTATCCTCTACAGCTGTTGAACAAGTGCAAAATTCCAACTGACTTTGAACAAGGCAATTAGCCAGATGTACTATAACAGAGGTAATCAGGTTTAAATCACTGAATGTGATACAATCACACTCAAAAGGTTAATCCATCTTAATGACACCACCCAGTATGGAGAGAACATTGTCAAGACTGGTCAGCCTGTGTGCATTGACAGAGAACTCATCCGCCCTGCATTTGAGGCACTGGTCAGATGTCAGCATCCACTGGTCAACGCAGTTTTTGCAGCCAACAAAGCTTTTGCAGCAGACAGCAATCACAGGTTCTTCCATGAGCCCTTTTTGATGAAGAAAATGAAAAGGCCAATACACATGCAAGATTAAAGTTCAACATATTACCTTCTCTTTACGTTATCTACATATTACATATGTTTAAAAGCTTGGCAAGCGACAGTTTCACTTTAACATGCAAAAATGAATTAATGCTTGATTCACTTGGCCATTCAATCTGATCCTGCTTAAAGGTAGACTTTAATATAGATCAAACAACAGACCTTTGCACACAATACAGCCAAAGGCCTCCTTCATGTGTGTTATCATGGTGTTGGTCAGAACCAGCATAGCGCCCCTGGTGTCGCTGGCCTGTGTTGATAGGTCCTTCAGGACTGTGGTGACTTCACTCAGTCCTTGAGCAGCCAAGATCACTTCTTCTATTTTATCATGAACTTCCTGAAGACTTGTGGAGTCCATATCTTTAAGACTACAAGGAGAGACAAAAATACACAACAAAATTGTACAATATTCACAAGTTCTGTTCAGATAAGCTTTTTTTCTAAGAGATGGTACTTAAAACAAAATGAAAGACAAATATCAGTTGGCCGTAACTAAAATGTTTACCTCAGTTTCTTTGCCTTTGTTCCTTTCTGGAACTCATGGAAGATCTGCTCTGGGACAGCAAGAAACTTTTTTGCATTTTGCTTCCAATACTTGGAGCCTAGCAAGAGAGGAAGACAAATCTTTGAACACATATAATGTAAACACATTTGCAGCAAAACAGAACCCTTTGCAGGTCAAGAAAATTATGAGACAAAGAAAGACCAGTATAGATGGGCATGTAGTTGATCAAACAAACTATTATTGTGTAATTATTCATTTTTCAATTAGTACCTCTTGTCCCTTCGGAGTCCACAATCTCATTTCCCTGGGCATCGGTCAGGATGAGAGGGTCATCACTCTGCAGGGCATCGTGTATTTTTGCAAGGATACCTGTGGTTGTGGCTTCAAACTCAAACAGTCTGAGAACAACCATACGAGTAGGCTTCAGTTTCCCCTGGCTGAGCTCAGCGATGAAGACAGACCTAGAAAGATTAATGTGGGAATAGTTTACATCAAGTCAAATCAATTAATTCCATCTTAAACACATAGTCTACATTACAATTGATGCAATTACAATTGATTCAAGTTTTTAAATTATCTTGGTTACAAAGGATCTCAAGAATTGCAAAAAGAAATACAATTATGATGATTTATTCATATGTAGCTTGGTAGTTAATTGTAAGATGAGATGAAACTGGAGGTACCTTTGGAAGGTGTTACTCATGCTTGCTCGGGGGGGAGTGGGAGCTATAGCCTGAGCAGGTGACCCTAGAGCAGCAGTGGGCTGTGCTGTACGGTGGAACTGGAAACGGTTCTGGCCTGACAATGGATGACTCTGCTCGGCAACTGGTAGACCAATATCATCCCCATGAACCTCATAGTGGCCACGATGTTTGAGGTCCAAGCAGCTGAAATGTCCAGCTGATCCCGGGAATATGGCCACATTGTCATCATCAGTTATGTACAAGCTAGGAGCATATACCTTTGAAAAAAGCATCAGCTAAATGTTAATTACAGATATGTAAAACCTACCTAACATTTATTTCTTTTGATATTCATTGTTCTAATATTCTATTGCTCCGCCCCAGCTGTCACTCAAACACACCCCGTCTCTCTCTCTCTCTCTCTCTCTCTCTCTCTCTCCCTCACACACTCACGCACGCACGCACCCCGGAATGCTGAGAAAACTTCAGCAGGTTTTCCCATTAATGTTTGAACTCCAGCTTAATTTGCACTTCAGATTAGTTTCACTACAGCATCCCCCCGCATGTAGCGCGCTCACACACACCTTCACATTATTTTGTAAATAAGCTTATACTTTTAAATTTCAATGATTTTACATTGAGGAGCCTTTATCAGTCGGCTAGCCGTGTGTTGTGCAGAGCATCCTCTGGTCCTAGCATGTTCTCCAAGCAAACGAAAAAGGTGTTACTTACCTGGAATATTCTAGCGATTTTATCTCCAATCATGTCGCTCTCCTTAAGGGTTATCCTTTTGTTTCCTTTAAAAAGGATAAAACTCGAGTCCATAGTGCAGATGAATTGTGAATGCACCAACACCAGTAAGGTACACGGACGCACTGTTTCCTGCACGTCCAGCAACACGGATCACTCCGCGCAATTACTTATTTTATTTCCGGGCCACAGACAGGAAAGCGTAAAAACTGAGAATTGAAAATGGAAATACAGAAGTTCGAGGCCTTCCCCGAAAACTAACTTTTGGATAGGAAAATGCAATGGTTTTCTTTTAAAAGGGTCATTAAATTGATTGTCCGATGTTTGTTTAAGAAATGGAAATAGAAAAAATGCCCCGTTTTTTGTTTTCCGATTTGCGTTTCTAAATTGAAAATTGAATGAACGGAAGGTACACGGACCACACAGCCGCTTGTAGATGCATCCTTCAGACAGGGGAATGTTTGCACAAGAGGATGCCAGTACGCGGTCCGTGTACCTTCCGTTCATTCAATTTTCAATTTAGAAACGCAAATCGGAAAACAAAAAAACGGGGCATTTTTTCTATTTCCATTTCTTAAACAAACATTGGACAACCAATTTAATGACCCTTTTAAAAGAAAACCATTGCATTTTCCTATCCAAAAGTTAGTTTTCGGGGGAAGGCCTCGAACTTTTGTATTTCCATTTTCAATTTCAGTATATCATCACGTACAGCACAGCCCACTGCTGCTCTAGGGTCACCTGCTCAGGCTATAGCTCCCACTCCCCCCCGAGCAAGCATGAGTAACACCTTCCAAAGGTACCTCCAGTTTCATCTCATCTTACAATTAACTACAAAGCTACATATGAATAAATCATCATAATTGTATTTCTTTTTGCATTCTTGAGATCCTTTGTAACCAAGATAATTTAAAAACTTGAATCAATTGTAATTGCATCAATTGTAATGTAGACTATGTGTTTAAGATGGAATTAATTGATTTGACTTGATGTAAACTATTCCCACAACAATCTTTCTAGGTCTGTCTTCATCGCTGAGCTCAGCCAGGGGAAACTGAAGCCTACTCGTATGGTTGTTCTCAGACTGTTTGAGTTTGAAGCCACAACCACAGGTATCCTTGCAAAAATACACGATGCCCTGCAGAGTGATGACCCTCTCATCCTGACCGATGCCCAGGGAAATGAGATTGTGGACTCCGAAGGGACAAGAGGTACTAATTGAAAAATGAATAATTACACAATAATAGTTTGTTTGATCAACTACATGCTCATCTATACTGGTCTCTCTTTGTCTCATAATTTTCTTGACCCGCAAAGGGTTCTGTTTTGCTGCAAATGTGTTTACATTATATGTGTTCAAAGATTTGTCTTCCTCTCTTGCTAGGCTCCAAGTATTGGAAGCAAAATGCAAAAAAGTTTCTTGCTGTCCCAGAGCAGATCATCCATGAGTTCCAGAAAGGAACAAAGGCAAAGAAACTGAGGTAAACATTTTAGTTACAGCCAACTGATATTTGTCTTTCATTTTGTTTTAAGTACCATCTCTTAGAAAAAAGCTTATCTGAACAGAACTTGTGAATATTGTACAATTTTGTTGTGTATTTTTGTCTCTCCTTGTAGTCTTAAAGATATGGACTCCACAAGTCTTCAGGAAGTTCATGATAAAATAGAAGAAGTGATCTTGGCTGCTCAAGGACTGAGTGAAGTCACCACAGTCCTGAAGGACCTATCAACATATGGAGGCTGAAATGTGCCACGGATAATTAATTGAATAGACCTTTAAATTATTAATTAAATGTGTCATTAATTTATTAAAAGTGTAATTAAATTATTAAAATTGACTTTAAATATATATATGATTAATTGAATCCTGATTTATTTCATGTAAATGTATGTATATGTTTATTTCGCTATTTAAATAATTATTGTTCTATTTAATTATTTCATAGTAAGTGCGCTGCAGCACTTCATGAAATAATTGTATCTGTCAACCTCACCCATCAAAGTCAGTGGGCGGGACCAAAGCCGGCTCTGGGTGGGACTACAGCCAAATCAATTGCTTTGGTCTGCACTTTGCAGTCTGATGACGAGAGGCGATATTCAAAAAACATGGCGGGTACAGATAATGAAAATCAAATATGTAGAGACCTTATAAACAGTGTAAACAATTTAGCAGATAATGTGGAAGCAGATACGAGTGAGCCAGACAACGTGATCAATCAAATTGAAGAGTTCATAGAGACTATTGGAATCGTTTCCGCACTTTCCGACCACGATTTTAACAGGAGAGTAACAGCAAATTTAGAGGAAGTACTCCATCGCTTAGCTAGTAGGGCTACCACACCGCAGCATGAAAACCACCCGGAGGGATCGGTGAATTTCGTTTTCGACATACCAGCTGCAGCTCTTGAGCGGCAAGTTCTTTGTGGAATACCAGCAAGTGAGATTGCAACGAGGTTACGAGTTTCAACAAGGACCATCAGAAGGCGACTGAAACAGTGTGGCTTGAGGAATGTAGCGTGAATGCATCTGTCTGACTGCAGAGATTATTGATGGTTATCGGTGTCGTGTCATAGCTCATTCATTTAACCTATTACCTTTAGCGTAACACAAATTGCCTTTGATGTTTTTTGTGCAGAAAACGAGACCTTTATTCAATTGTGGACGATGATGAGTTGGACCGTATGGTTCTTGAAATACACAGAGGACATCCAAACACCGGATACAAGCTCATGCGTGGCCATCTAAATGCAAGAGGTGTGCGTGTTCCAAGTGAGTGCAGGTGTTTCGGTTGCCAGTCGTCACTAGTACTATACTGTTTGATAATTGTCATTCATTTTGGCCATGTCATCCAAAGCTTTAGCCTATACTTTAATCCCTGCCCACTGTGCCCAGGCTCAAGGATACTTGACTCTCTACGCAGAGTCAATGCAGAAGGAGTGTACATGAGACGTTTAAGGCTGCGTGTGTCAAGGCGAAGGCAGTACTCTGTACCTGGCCCCAATTGTTTATGGCATAGACGGGAATCATAAACTCATCAGGTCAGTCATATTCGTAGGAACAACATTAAGTGAATTGAGACACTTCGAAACATCACTCAACATAGTCATTATGTGATATCAACCTGTCCAGTTAGTAAGTGTAATTGTGAACCCATTTTGCTGTTAGGAAGTTTTTTTTTTCTCTCCGTTCTACCTGCTGGCTGTTGAATTTGCACAACAGCAGGAAAAATGGATTCATAATCAGTGTCATTTCCTAGACAGGCTTATGATTGACTTTGCATTGCACTGTGCTGTTTGTTAGTTCCCTTTATTTTTTTAGCAGTATGTATAAATGAACCTTTAAAAGAATCTCGGGTGAAAATGTCTGCTCAATTAAAATTGGTCACCTGTTTTATTACAATGACACAGGTAGATTTCACAAGAAGACAATTTAAAGTAATCCAATTGTTGGAATGTCATCCTCTCAACCTAATGGTCATTCCAAGCCTCCAGTAGTTTTGACCTCTTGCTGTTTGCAGTTATCCGATAATTTTATTTTAACTTTAACCAAAATCCACTTGGAGGGGTGCAATGACTTAACAAGAAGGCCTACTTGACTATACAAAGCAACATAAACACTTGTAAAGATTTAATCTTTTTGTGTTTAAAACTGCTTCACAGGTGGAGATTCGTTATCCATGGTGGGGTGGATGGATTCAGTCGTCTCGTGGTCTACCTGACTGCGGCTGGCAATAATAGAGCCATTACAGTCTTGGAGAGCTTTAAGACCGCTGTTGAGCAGTATGGACTGCCGTCAAGGGTACGGTCTGATAAAGGGGGAGAGAATGCAGATGTGGCTGAATTTATGATCAGGAGTAGAGGAACAGACAGGAATTCACACATTACTGGACGAAGTGTCCACAATCAGAGGTAAATGCATAGTTGCAATAAATACATACATACTGTACATACTACTGGTTCACACCAGTTGAACACTTTTCTCTAGTTCTTCACGGAAATTTTAGAATATTCAGTTCAATTTGTTTTAATTTGATTCAGTTTATTGATTTTTGTGTGTAAGACTCCACAGCACTGCCATTGATGAGTGGGAATATCTTTCAAGCAGTAGAATCTAAGCTTTCCAACAATATGACACTTGCCTGTACACAAGACTTTAGGGGAGAGCATCACATGCTGCTTCAGGATATAATACATGTTAACATTCATGTTTTGTTCTGTAAACTGCCCAAGACCATACTGTAGCAGATGATTCCAATAATCCAGGTCCTTGGTCTGTCTGCAATGAGTTCCAAAACTTGACCAGTGATGTAGTAAGGAGGGTCTTTAAAATGTCTTAAATTAAAGCATTGATTTTATTTAACACAGGATTGAAAGGATGTGGAGGGATGTTTATGAACATACACTAGACCTCTTCTACCAGATCTTTACGTCACTGGAATATCAGGGACTTCTCAATCCGGATAACGAGGTCCATCTTTATGCACTGCACCGGGCCTTCCTTCCTGTCATTCAGCAGAGCCTGAACGATTTCAGAGATGCCTGGAACTTCCATGGTCTCAGAACTGAAAGGAATCAGTCACCTCAACAACTCTGGATGCGATACAGAGACCAAGGCCCTATGGAGGATCCTACCCAGGTTTTAGAAATTAACTTCTAATTGTTTCCCATTGGTTAATCTGATTCACAGTATGCATAGCTTTTAAAAAAAACAGAATGAGCAACCTTTAATTGTTTCCAACTTCATGAGTTATTTTAATTACCTTGTGTAATGCCATGTAAAAATAGTTTTAAGTTCAATACTGATCATGCTTGTCCAATATTCAGGTTTATGATGACTATGGCATTGACTGGAATGGACCACACAGTCTGGATGGAGGCCTGGTGTCAGTCCCTGAGGTTCAATTGGCACGTGAGCTCTCGGAAGAAGAACTTAACATGTTGCCACCTGTAGGAGTGTCTGTATCTGATGCAATACAGTGTTATTTAGAAACCGTTGAAATTGTGTGCAGCATGACAACAACAAACTGATGCAAAACTTGAGATTTATTAAACTCTTTGAGAACAACAGCCACTGACGAGTCAGTGCAGAAATTGAAAATGAATGTTATTCACATAATCAGCAGTCCCTGGGCCAGAACAGATGTTTGTGAACAGTAAATTCTTTGGGACGCCCTCTATGAACTTAACTGAGCTGACATGGATGCTACATGCAGGGAATTCTTTTAAAAAGTAAAAAATTAAAGTAGCCCAAATCCTGTGTCTGCAGTATTTATGGAAGAGAGAAGTGCTTTTTCAAATTCACTGTATGTTGTGAAATGATGTGGCAGCTTCAATGTTTCGAAGCAGGTGGCAGAGGTGGGAAGGGTCCTTTCTGAAATCTCCAGCCTCAATTCAGCAGGAAGCCTCTCCCAACCAACCCAGAATTTCACCAATTGAGCCAGAGTACCTGGTGAAGCAAAAACAAATACATGGAATTAAATCAGAATGGCTTGCAAAAGTGTACACTCCTTCAAATGTTGATTATTTTGCCACATCAACAAAGTTTATACAATAAACATACATCATTTATGAAAGCAAATTTATTTGTGCATGTCAACGTTTTCAGTTGCAGTTGCTCTCAGTGCATAATTGTCTTTAGTTGAATGGCAAAATTGGCTGAATGGTAACATTTTTCAGCTAATGATCTAAATGGACAGTCACCCAAAACATACAGCTAGTAACATACAGAACTAGTAAAAGTGGCTTAAGGACAAAGACTGAAAACTACTATTAAGACTGACAATCAATTTAGGAGTAAAATGAACCTAGGGTAAAGAGAGCCATTGGTAGTGGTAAACAAATACCAACCAATACCAAGTGAAAATGTGTTTTGTGCACTGCAAGGGATTTCCACATGTCCGAAATAGAAATCAAGAAACAAAACAAAAACAAAACAAGTCACATTACAATCCTTTTGATAGAATTGCAAGTATAATGACACTGCCGGGAGCGGCCAAAGGTGTGTCAAATGTATCTCCCACACCCTTCACAATCAGTGCAAGCACACATACCCAATCCTCATTAATTTACACACCTGTATATTTGACTGACAGTGGCCTTTGGGTCTGGCACAGTCAGAGCACACTATAAATTGGTTGATCATCAGCATTGCACAGCTGAATGTTACACTGCTGTTACATTCCTCCCCTAGCCTCCATATACGACTCCCGCTGTCTCAGCAGAGCCAGGAGCATCGTAAAAGACTACACACCCTGGCTTCCACCACTTCAACCTGTTGCCCTCTGGCAGGCGCTACAGGGCCATCAAAACAAAAACAAATAGACTGAGGAACAGCTTCTTTCCTAAAGCTGTCACTAGACTCAACTCAAATCTAGCACAAAGGAACTGACAGGCTTTGCATGTTACTGGCAACGCCACCCACACCACAATGTTGCTAAATACAGGAACTCTTGGAACTCTTGTCACTTGCACTATCGCTGCTCTGCTATATGTTATTATATACTGTCATAATTCTGCCATACTTGCCATATACTGTCATATACTGCCATATATACTTGCCTCTACTCTCTCATGCATATTGCAAAATACTTGAAAATGTCACATCAGTCACTTTATACACTGTGTTCACTTACCCATAGGATACTGCCATGTACCTCTCTGCCTTTATGCAGCCTTCCCTCTCTTTGATGTAAAATTGTATAATACTTGAGAATGCCACAACAGTCACTTTATACACTGCATTCACTTTACCCATAAGTATTCACTTTATCCATAAGGATTCACTTTACCCATAAGTTACTGCCATCTGCAGTAAATCGTGTACAAATTGTGTAAAAATTGTTAATATATATATATATTTTTTTAAGTTTTATTAAGTTTTATTACTTTTAGTATATACTAGGTCTCTATGTTTATTTACTTTATTACTGTGTGCACTTTATGGGAAAGCAGAAATCTCATTGTACCCGTATAATGACAATAAAAGCTTTCTATTCTATTCTATTCTATTCTATTCTATTCTATTCTATTCACTTACATTTCTAAAACCTAATGGCCATAACTTAGAATAATGTGCATGAACTGTGTTGACAGAGTAATGAATTGGGTTTCAGAAGCAGGGAATGCCATTATCTCTCTGCACCCTTTCAAAACAACCTAAACTGATGTATCCATTTTGGCATTGTCCTTCACTGTTGCCAATACTGACCCAGGTCATAGCATGAATTATGTTCGTATCATACCTGCAGCATACTATGAAGACAACACGTATCCTCTGTGTCATTAGAGCACCAGGAGAGAACAGTGATATTGCTGACCTGTACGCTGAGCTCGAAAAAGATAGTACTGTATAAACATACAGGTTGCTCTCATGTCATTAATGAAATATAGCATAACTACACACATCCAGCCACAACACGTTACCTTTGAGAGGTCATAATTCAACGACACTTACCTATCCTAAACGAAGTTTATAATGTTTTGCTATACATACAGAACAAACCCCTCATAATTACTGACCTGAAAATGTTACTCTCTGTTCTCCCAGTCCTGCAGCGAGAAGGTCAGCTTTCATCCCTACGCTTGGGACCGAGTCGGCTCGGTGGTCAGCTACACAGCAGAACACGTGTGTGTAACTGAAGATTCTTCTAGCTTGGGCACCGGGTCGTCTCGTCATGCTTGTTCTGACATAAGGCGCAAAGAGTCTTGATATTTCGGCTAAAACGAAGAAAAAAAATACCATCTTAGCCACCACATCTCAAAAGTGAATAATAACATTATGGTAGCTGTTTTAAATTTCACATTAACATACTAGCCTTACTCCTCTATCACGAGGCCGCTGGCTAACTT
The DNA here is from genome assembly GCF_020382885.2 of Scatophagus argus. Classification (NCBI taxonomy): domain Eukaryota; kingdom Metazoa; phylum Chordata; class Actinopteri; family Scatophagidae; genus Scatophagus; species Scatophagus argus. Next base: position 28,736 of record NC_058501.1, read on the forward strand.
AGCTATTTTTTGTTGATTAGCAAACTAACTCAGATCCAATCAGCGCACAGGCCTACCAAATTATCATTAACATTACACATTAACATGTCTCTTGAATAACTGATAATTATTAGCACACCTGCCCATTATAAGATTCATGATTAGCCAGCGACATACATACCGGTAAGTGATACGTAAGTGATTAGCTTACCCTGAACAGGTGTTCGAGCAGGGTTAGGATGTTCCTGTGACTGTGGGGAGGATGTTTCTTGTTCTGGAGCATTTCTTATGGCTTCTTCAATTAAATTGGCTGCTTCCCTGAGGAGCTCTGGGCAACTTTTTCGCATGGTATGCTTCTTCTCTGGGCATTCGTGATGTTACACGTTTAAATGTAATGTCGGTCACGATGTCCAGCACACTGTCTGTTTGGCAGGCAGCAGCACATGCACAGAGGGTTTAATAGCTGAACGGCTATGGCACATGTCACTGTTATCCAACAGCGCCATCTAGCGTATACAATTGTAATTGTGTGTATTGTGAGTCCGATGATCATCATCTCTACTATCGATCAGCTAAGCCTTATTTCGCAGGGAAACCAATCAGGTGTAAGGACCCGCCTACTGGCTTTGATGGGTGAGGTTGACAGTTAAAATTATTTCATGAAGTGCTGCAACACACGGGCTATGAAATAATTAAATAGAAAACAATAATTAATTAAATAGCGAAATAAATAAATATATGTATACATCTACATTAAATAAATTGGGATTCAATCATATATATACATTTAATGACAATTTTAATAATTTAATTACACTTTTAATAAATTAATGACACATTTAATTAATTATTTAAAGGTCTATTCAATTAATTATCCGTGGCACATTTCAGCCTCCATATTAACACAGGCCAGCGACACCAGGGGCGCTATGCTGGTTCTGACCAACACCATGATAACACACATGAAGGAGGCCTTTGACTGTATTGTGTGCAAAGGTCTGTTGTTTGATCTATATTAAAGTCTACCTTTAAGCAGGATCAAATTGAATGGCCAAGTGAATCAAGCATTAATTCATTTTTGCATGTTAAAGTGAAACTGTCGCTTGCCAAGCTTTTAAACATATGTAATATGTAGATAACGTAAAGAGAAAGTAATATGTTGAATTCTAATCTTACATGTGTATTGGCCTTTTCATTTTCTTCATCAAAAAGGGCTCATGGAAGAACCTGTGATTGCTGTCTGCTGCAAAAGCTTTGTTGGCTGCAAAAACTGCGTTGACCAGTGGATGCTGACATCTGACCAGTGCCTCAAATTCAGGGCGGATGAGTTCTCTGTCAATGCACACAGGCTGACCAGTCTTGACAATGTTCTCTCCATACTGGGTGGTGTCATTAAGATGGATTAACCTTTTGAGTGTGATTGTATCACGTTCAATGATTTAAACCTGATTACCTCTGTTATTGTACATCTGGCTAATTGCCTTGTTCAAAGTCAGTTGGAATTTTGCACTTGTTCAACAGCTGTAGAGGATACAGATCTTTTTTTAATTTCATCTTGCACTTTGGAAACATATGTTCACTGGGTGGGGAACATAGTTTAATGTTCAACACTGCTGGTAGCAAGTGTTCGATTTTAGTTGCAATTAAAGAAATGTAACAAAATACACAGTATATCCAGAAGCAACTTGTCTCTGACATTTTCATGCATATTGCTGCGTAATGTTTATCAGAAGCATCAATGCATCCTGAAAAGGTGCAAAGTTATAGTTTACCACGTTGTCTAATAAAACTGAAATATCAGAATACTCCTCAGCAAAACGTTGCTCTGCTGACATTTTGTCGTCCTCAGTTGTGAAGGGGTCAGTTCCAAAACAGGAGACTCTAGTAAGTGAAGAGCCAACATCCTGCTGGTACATGTCTGCTGCTTGGGAGGCATGTGGCAACAACTCATCTCCTACTTTTTTTGGACATCCTCCTGCTGCCAAATGATTGGGTGTTCCTTTGCCTGTGAAGCAAAGTCACAAAATGTCAGCTATTGTTTGAATACACTGTCAACTGTGTTACATTTTTTATATTTTTATGTAACTCACTGGGGATTCTGTGTGCATTCCATGCAAGTACAGCTCTTGTTAGGCCAATGTTGCACAGCTCGGCAGTAAGGTTAGATGTACAGTATTTGGTGACATTGTCGTCCATGTCGAGGACTTCCTCATCCTGCAGCTGCATGAGGGCCTCCTTCAATGGGTAATTTACCCGGTTGTTAATCTCTACCCACATTCTTTCCACTGTATGATTTTGTAGACAAGAAAAGCATAGATTTTATTTTTTTTCTACATTTACATATTATATATACACTATATAATAACACTCAATTAAAAAAAATTCCACTCAATTTAGTCTGCAAAATCAACATGGTGAGAGGAAACATGATTATATCAGATGTAAAACTTTTGATTGTGAATCTAAACAGTAGGATGGGGATGCATCTGGTTTTAAAAAGTGTTAAATAGCTATATATTCCAATAACAATCATTGCTCGAGTTTGTTGTTTTGTTGTTCAGTACATAACATCTGAGTAACATTTCCAAAGCATCTCATTTCGGGCATAAACAAAGCACATTTTATACATTAAGGAGACCGTTACCTCACCTTTGTCGACTGAGTTTGGAGATATGGTTGCCTTTGCAAGTTATGTCTGTGGTTAGACAGCATCTCCTGCATGTAGAGGGTCAAGTAAAATTCCCGGCCATGGTCCACCCTGACCTGGTCCCACATCCCGTATTCAAGAACTGCTGATCTATAAAATAGTGAAACATGACTGAGATGTTGACTCATCAAATGTTAAGTCTGCAATGTAGGATAGACCAAGGATATTGCAATCTACCAGTGCACTGCGTGCACAATTACAGGTGAAGCTCGATTAATTAGCATATTCATTCTAATTTATTGAGATGGAATTTTGCAGCAAAAACAATAGATGTGATTTATTGTTCTCAAATAATTTGAAGTGGAAATGTGTGAGGCTTCAGGCTATGTCCCTATTGTATTAACACTGCTAACTTTTCCACTACAGTGAGAGAGTTTGCCCTAGAGGGTACTTGGACTCAGAAATCACACAAAGGGTGTATTGAAGCAAGAAAAAAAAGGTTGAGAAGCACTGTACTAACCTGTAAACATCTTCCTAGATCGTGAGATTATTTTTGACAGGCATGGTTGCGTGGGCAACCACCTTACTGCTGTACCCATCCATTGCGAGAACATGTGTCACTCCGAACATGACCAATTTTTCATTCTGGTCGATGTGGACTTTGTGTTCCATGTATGCAGCACTGTAGGGGACGGGGTTAAGGTTACGTGCGCCCTTTGGGGGAAAAAGCAAGTAATAGTTAGCTAGTAAAATACATTATACCAAATACCACAATATTAAAGGCTCTCAAAAGATACTTACACGTTTGCGCATTTCGTGATAGGGACAATGAGTTGTTCTCAAAATCTTCCCCACCCGGCGTTCACCAGCAGCCACTCCCATTGCAGACAGGTACCCGGTCACCATCTTTCGGCCATATGTTGGCCCTGTCTGATGAATCAACATAAGCCGTGACATGTAGGCCAAGTCTATATGAAATATAAAATATAAAACAGTGGTGGATAGAGTAGCCAAAAAATGCACTCAAATTGTCACCTCAGAAAAAAAACGGGGGGGGGGCGCTGTTAATGATGGGTTGATGGGTAGAATCCTGAATGGGTAAAAAGAAAAGTAACTAGCTCAGTGTAGCTGAATGAGTTTACTCAAGTAAAAGTACGGCGATGATGTAAAACTGCTCTTAAATGTACAATTTATCCAAAAACCTAATCAAGTAAGATAGATGACCTGTAACAGAGTAAATCTAACTTGTTATAATAATAACCTACCTGATTTATTGCTCTGCTGATAGCAACCTCTAATTGCGGATCCTGTCGGATACCTGTCCCCTCCTGGAAATGTTGTGATGTGCACAAAATCTCCTGACACTCATTTCAGAACATCCTTGCTGCACACCTAAATGTAATAAATTTGTGGAAATGTCCGCGTGAGAGAGATTTTGAGCTATCATTTCTCTTATTAAATTCCCGTTGGGCTCGAGGTACACCATCTCTTCCAGGCTTCAAACTCGTTCCCAACCGAATCTGCTACTGTTTTGCTAAAACTGCACAAGACGCGGTAATCGCGGGAAAAAGGCTAAAAACTTTCCCGGTATACTGCTTCTGGTTCATGTTGTAATAAAACAGATGTAAAAAAAAAGCATTTTTGCATTTTGGATTAACACAAATTTAATTCTTGGTCTTTATCAAGGAATATAAAAAATCCGTAATAGAAAAATAACACAAAATCCAATATATGGCTGTATTGGAATGGAAAACGACTCGTTTTTTATTTTATTTAAACCTGCTACATATATTGAGAAAAGAAAAAAGCTCAGTTTTTTGTTTTCCGATTTGCGTTTCTAAATTGAAAATTGAATGAACGGAAAGTACACGGACCCAGTACACTCTTGGTGTCTGATGTAGGTCTGTATAACATAGGGAATATGACAATCGAACATTTGCCTCTCAAGATTGCACAAAACACCTGCATTAATTTGAATACCAGCATCAAGCATCTTTGAGTTTGATTGATTTGAGAATTTGAGAAAGGCACTATATAGATGTAATTATCATTTGTTATTATTAGTAATGGTAGAAGACTGAATGACCAGTTAATTTAAAACTTGATGTACTCACTTTCCTCCAAATTTATCCATTAGATAAGAGATCAAGAGGCGGACCAGGCAATGCCTCTCCTTTATAGACCGGTGCTATCCAGGCTGTTCAATATTGCCTTCCCCTCTGCTGTATCTGCCATTATCTGTCGGAAATCCTAAAAAGAACAAAGAAAATTTGGACAGAAGAGAGAATTGGTTGGGAATAACTTAATAAGGAATCCAGATTTGTTACCTACAAATTTGATACCTACAAACACAGGAACAATTTGGAGCACAGTGGGTTTTGAAGAATGGGGGGGATTGGCTCGTCCATAATTGCCCCCATGCCTGCCTCATGCACCACAGTGTTTTGTTGCCCAGGGATTTGTACGAACGGAGTGGTCACGTCTGCATTATTGCCAGTCTGCACAGATAAAAAAGATGCAGGCATGACAAATTATTGACCAGTGATGCATACTAACGTATGGGGCTACTAGTGAGTGCTAAAGCAGTACTTTGACGATACTCACATGAGAGTTATAAGGGAGGGAAGGAAGTAAGGGTGTGATGGTCTGGTTTTTTGTTGCTCTTCTGTTTTTTCCCCTCCCCCTTTGAGTTTCAGGTTGTGACGGGAGGCGTGGCTGGTCTCTGACTGATATCACACACCTGCAGCAATCACCCTGGCTCTACTTAAACCTGGTCTGACTTCACCACTCTGCCAGATGATTGATCATTGAGACCTGTGTGTGCGCGCCCTGCCTGTTAGCCTGCCTCCAGCCTTCACTGCTGAGTCATAGTCTAAGAAACCTTTGAACTTGTCTTGGGAATTAAAAACTTAAAACTGAACCAGTCTTTGGTCTCCTGCAGTCTTTGGTCCAAACCTTAGCCGTGACAGAATCATCTGGCCAACTATGGACCCTGCAGAGACCAAACAACTGAAATGTGCTTTGTCGTCTCAAGGTGCGCTCATCAGCCAACACGAGGCCACGCTGGGAAAGGTAATGGAGGCTCTGCAACAGCTCACTTCCAGTGTGACGCAGCTCGATGGTCGGCTGGACCATGTGGCAACCCAGCTCGCCAGCATCACAACTCCTGTCAGTGTTCCATCCCCGCCAGCTCCTCCGGCTGCTCCATCTGATCCTCGATCTCCCCTGCCTCGTGAGCCGTTCATCCCAATCCCAGCCAGGTATACTGGTGATCTAGGTACTTGCTCACAGTTTCTGCTCCAGTGTTCACTAGTTTTCACACAGCAACCAGCAACCTATGCAACAGATCAATCAAAAACAGCCTTCATAATGGGTCTATGTTCAGATAAAGCAGCCGCCTGGGCTTTAGCCATTTCCCAAAACACCCCCTTATTGTGTTCAGATTACCCAGCTTTCACTTCAGAGATGCGGAGGGTTTTTGATCATCCTGTTAAAGGAAAGGAAGCAGTCAGCCAGTTATTAACACTGAATCAGGGCAGAAACTCCGTTACCCAGTATGCACTGGATTTCCGCATTTTAGCTGCTGAGTGTGGGTGGGGCCAGGCAGCTTTGCAGGGAGTGTTTTTAAAGGGGTTATCAGAAGAAATTAAGGATGAGTTAGCCGCTAGGGATGAAACAACGTCCTTAGAAGAGCTCATAGAGTTAGCCACCCGCCTAGATAATAGACTAAGGGAAAGACAAAGGGAGAAAGCTGAGGGACGGAGAGCTAGGTCCTCCTCCGCTGCTTCTAGTCCTTACCAGCAGCCTTCCACTTCCTGGAGAGTCTCTAGTGGAGGTCCTGAGACAAAGGCACAGCCACCGGCTAACACCGAGGAACCCATGCAGCTGGGACGAGCCAGATTGACTCCAGCTGAGAGACAACGTCGTTTCAACCTTGGCTTATGTTTCTACTGTGGCCAGGAAGGACATCCCCTGGCAAAGTGTCCGGTTCTGCCAAAAGGAGAGGCTCATCAGCCAGCGGGGGGGGCGCTGGTGAGCCAAACTTCCCTAACTTCAACCCCTCCAAAAAGCAAAAGGATCCAGGTTCAAGGTATGCTACGCTGGTCGCATGACACCCTGCCCATTCAAGTTCTAATAGACTCAGGTGCAGATGATAGCTTCATTGACTATGAACTGGTCAGCCAGGCTAATATACCCACCATAGCTCTTCCAGAGCCCAAAGAGGTCTTGGCCCTTGATGGAAAGCAATTAGCCTTAGTCACTCATTGCACTGAACCCATTTCCCTGACTCTCTCTGGAAATCACCATGAACTGATACAACTCTATGTAATTCCCTCACCCATGTCCCCTGTTGTAGTAGGGCTACCTTGGCTAGAGAAACATAATCCGCTTATTGACTGGTCCACTGCCTCCATAGTTAACTGGAGTAATTTCTGTCATGCAAACTGTCTTCGTTCAGCCATACCCGTCAGTGTTTCCATCTCTCAGAGCCTCCCGGAGGAGATTGATTTATCAGCTGTTCCCAGTGAGTACCATGATCTCAAGCAGGTATTCAGCAAGGACAAGGCACTTTCATTACCTCCTCACAGACCTTATGATTGTGCTATTGACCTCTCTGGTTCTCCTCTTCCTTCAAAGAAGCTCTACAACCTCTCTAAGCCAGAGAAGGAAGCCATGGAGAGATACATCCAGGACTCCCTGGCTACCGGCCTCATCCGCCCCTCATCATCTCCACTAGGGGCGGGATCCTTCTTTGTTGAAAAGAAGGATGGGTCCCTGCGCCCTTGTATAGACTACACAGGTTTGAACGAAATCACAGTTAAAAATAAGTATCCCTTGCCACTCATTGACTCTGCTTTCACCCCCCTCCACGACTCAGTGATTTTCACCAAACTGGATTTGAGAAATGCATATCATTTGGTGAGAATAAGGGAAGGGGATGAATGGAAGACTGCTTTTAATACCCACCTTGGACACTTTGAGTATCAGGTAATGCCTTTTGGACTAACTAATGCACCGGCTGTGTTTCAAGCCCTGATCAACGATGTCCTCCGAGACATGTTAAATAGATTTGTGTTTGTTTATCTTGATGACATTTTGATTTTTTCTAAGAGTAAAGAAGAGCATGTAGTGCATGTCAGAACTGTGTTGCAACGGTTAATGGAGAACCAACTTTATGTTAAAGCAGAAAAATGTGAGTTTGGTGTTTCGACTGTTTCTTTCCTTGGGTTTATCATTGAGCAAGGCCAACTAAAACCAGATCCAGCCAAAATCAAGGCTGTCCTAGAGTGGCCAGTCCCAACCACTCGCAAGCACCTACAAAGGTTCTTGGGGTTCGCCAACTTTTACAGACGATTTATTAAAAACTATAGCAGGTTGGCAGCCCCACTCACTCAGTTGACCTCTATAAAGCAGGCTTTTGTATGGTCCTCAACAGCACAGGCCGCATTCACTAACCTCAAAGAGAAGTTCTCTAGTGCCCCTGTTTTAGTGCACCCTGACCCAAATCTACAGTTCATCGTGGAGGTCGACGCCTCGGATTCAGGAGTTGGAGCCATACTCTCTCAGCGATCACCAGTCAACCACAAACTTCACCCCTGTGCCTTTTTCTCCAGACGCCTCTCTCCAGCTGAGCGGAATTACGATGTAGGAAACCGAGAGCTGCTGGCAGTCGTGTTGGCCCTACAGGAGTGGCGACACTGGCTAGAAGGTGCAGTACATCCATTCATAGTATGGACAGATCATAAGAACCTGGCATATCTACGCTCTGCTCATAGGCTAAACCCTCGTCAGGCACGGTGGGCACTTTTCCTAGGGAGGTTCAACTTCATCCTAACTTACCGCCCAGGTTCCCGAAACACCAAGCCAGATGCTTTGTCCTGCCAGTTTTCATCCCCAGTTGAGGAGGCCCCTGTGGAGACCATCATTCCATCTTCCTGTGTGGTTGGAGCAGCCAGGTGGGAAGTCGAGCAGGAAGTTCAAGATGCTCTCCAGGGCCATACCATTCCCGAGCACTGCCCAAGAGGACGGCTTTTTGTTCCACCCTCGGTGAGGTCATCAGTGCTCCAGTGGTGTCATTCGTCCAAGTTGGCCTGCCATCCAGGTTATTATAGGACTCTAGCTCTGCTTCAGCAGAGATTCTGGTGGCCATCCATGTCTGCTGACACCCGAGAGTTTGTCTCTGCCTGCTCTGTTTGTGCTCGTGGTAAGTCTTCTCACCGTGCTCCAGCTGGCCTCCTCCGTCCATTGCCCATACCTCATCGCCCCTGGTCACACGTTGCTGTGGATTTTGTTACTGGCTTACCACCATCAGATGGAAATACAGTTATTCTGACTATTGTTGATCGTTTTTCTAAGTCAGTCCATTTTGTACCTCTGCCCAAACTTCCCTCAGCCTTAGAAACTGCTAACCTTCTTGTGCTCCATTTGTTCCGTCTCCATGGTATTCCCCAGGACATTGTTTCCGACCGGGGTCCCCAGTTTACCTCTCAAGTCTGGAAAGCGTTTGTTCAAGCTCTGGGGGCTTCGGCTAGCCTCTCTTCTGGGTACCACCCTCAGACCAATGGCCAGACAGAGCGGGCAAATCAGGACCTGGGAGCATCCCTACGATGTGTGGCTTCTCATCTCCCAGCTTCTTGGTCCACTCACCTCGCCTGGGTCGAATACGCCCACAACTCCCTGATCAGCACTGCCACAGGTATGTCCCCATTCATGGTCTCCCAGGGTTATCAACCTCCCCTTTTTCCTAGCCAGGAGTCCGAAGTGGCAGTCCCCTCGGTCCAGGCTCATCTACGCCGCATCCGCCGTGTCTGGCGAGAAGCCCGAGCAGCTTTGACACGCACGATTGGCAGATCGACGTCGGACCCCTGCTCCAGATTACCGAGTGGGACAGGAGGTTTGGCTTTCGTCACGTGACCTCCCTCTCCAGACTGATTCACGCAAGCTAGCTCCCAGGTACATCGGGCCATATGTCATTGAACGCATCATTAACCCTAATGTCGTTAGGCTTAAGCTCCCTCCTGCTTTGAAGGTCCATCCATCCTTCCACGTGTCTCTGCTCAAGCCTGTCGTAAAGAGCCCTCTGAGCCCTCCAGCCGAGCCCCCTCCACCCCCCCGGCTCGTGGAGGGTCATCCTGCTTTCACGGTCCGCCGCCTACTGGATGTGCGCAGGCGAGGCCGTGGTTTCCAGTACCTCGTTGACTGGGAGGGGTACGGTGCGGAGGAGAGATCTTGGATCAGCCGGGCTCTCATCTTGGACCCCGTTCTGCTCGCTGACTTCTACCGGGAGTTCCCGGATAAGCCTGGGAGGCCGCCGAGTGGCGTCCATTAAGGGGGGGGTACTGTGATGGTCTGGTTTTTTGTTGCTCTTCTGTTTTTTCCCCTCCCCCTTTGAGTTTCAGGTTGTGACGGGAGGCGTGGCTGGTCTCTGACTGATATCACACACCTGCAGCAATCACCCTGGCTCTACTTAAACCTGGTCTGACTTCACCACTCTGCCAGATGATTGATCATTGAGACCTGTGTGTGCGCGCCCTGCCTGTTAGCCTGCCTCCAGCCTTCACTGCTGAGTCATAGTCTAAGAAACCTTTGAACTTGTCTTGGGAATTAAAAACTTAAAACTGAACCAGTCTTTGGTCTCCTGCAGTCTTTGGTCCAAACCTTAGCCGTGACAAAGGGAGGAGCTAGAGGAAGTAATTCAGCCACAGAACCAGACTTGGAAAAGAACATGCTGAACTATACTGAACTATATTCTACTATACAAGAAACTTGACAGAAATGGCAACATTAAAACACTCTATGGAGAGAGATGTAGAGTCTGTGGTCACTCTCTCTGTAAGATCTGGCAGCATGCAGTGGATGGTGATACAGCAAGAACATCCAAGAACATCCACAGCAATTAGGCTTGAAGTGGGGAGCACGGCATCGGAAAAAAAGTGCCTGTCAAAACAAGCTTGATCTCATAAGGTCCTACACCCTCTAAGACAGGGGTTTCAAACTCAGTGGCACAGGGGGCCAAAACTCAAAGCACACTTTAGATTGCGGGCCGATCTAAAGTGAACACTTTGAACACATTTTTAAACATACAGAATAACAATAGACAGGAATATCATTCCAAAATAAATAAATTAAATTAATAAATATATATATATGCATGTATGTATATATAATAAAATCTCTTGTCAAAACAAGTTAGAAATACAAACCTTGAAAAAAAGGGCTTTTCTCACAAGAATGTTTATAATAAACTGAAAAGACCTAGTAAATGGCATGATCTCACAGAGGACCTCTTATGGCTCAATTAAAATAGTTGGAATATAGTTTCATATATTGCTAGTGAACTACAATATTTATCATCAACATCAGGCATAGTTTTATTAACTTTCTTTGTAAAGCATAGGCCTGGTGTTTGTCACCATATGAGCAAGTAGCGGGTGAGGACATTTTCCTGACATATCAATGACATGTTAAGGATAAATAGGAATAAGCACAGGAAGATAGTCAGCCATTCATTTTATTTTCAGAAAAACGCCACCAACAGCAGTCTGAAAATGTTTGTTTCGGCGTCTCCTCGTTAGCTCACAGATCCGAGGTCCTTGGGTTTGCGTGCACGTAGGAAATGAGAAAAACAATTCACCCGATCGTTTGTTTTACCGAAGTAATCATGTGAACGATTGTGGCAGTTAACGACACAGCACGTTCGCACCATGTTTTAACTTGTTGAAACAAAACAACAGAACACAAGAGCAGCATCACACATGCAGCCGGTGTAAACGCACTTTTCTGCCTGCAAAGCCCACAATGCATTGCGGTTTTCCCACTCGACCACATCACCCTTTCGAGCCCAGGGCGGCACAGATGGGCGTGTCGTGATCGCTTTCCACCAGGAGGGAGCAGTGCGCTAATTGCGCAAGTAGAGACGTTGTTGTTGTGCTGAAAATAATCATAAAAGAAGAAGCTAGACCAACAAAATCAACAGCCTCGGTTGTATACGCAATAGAGCTCGACTTGATTGACGCGGGAATGTTCCCAGGTAGCCAATATTAAGGCAATGCGGCAGTTGCGCTGCATTATGGGATCTGTAGTTTGTGTGTTATCAGCACTTCATATTGGTGGGCCATTGGTAACAATAATAATAGGGGCCAGATATAATTATACGCCGGGCCGGATGTGGAGTTTGACACATATGCTCTAAGATGTCGTGCATCACATCTGGTTAATTAATAACATTAATCCCTAGCTGGGAAATTCTATCTCTGCATTTAACCCATCACACACATATACAACATGCAGTGACACAGAGGAGCAGTGGACTGCCATTTCAGGCGCCCAGGGAGTAAATTGGGGGTAAAGTGCCTTACTCAAGGGCACATTTTCATACTATACCATTATAATTTGAAGTATTTGAAGTATTATTCTTGGACATCGAGATGGTGAACAGTTTTAAGTACGGTACCTAGGTTTTCATCTCAACCATAAACTGGACTGGTCACATAACACAGATGCCCTGTACAAGAAGGGCCAAAGTCGCCTCCACCTTCTGAGGAGACTGAGGTCCTTTGGAGTGTGCATTCCCCTCCTAAGGACTTTTTATGACTCTGTTGTAGCCTTTGCTATTCACTACGCTGTGGTCTGTTGGAAGAGACTAAATAAGCTGGTCAGGAGGGCCAGCTCTGTCCTGGGCTGCCCACTGGACTCCGTGGAGGAGGTGGGTGAAAGGAGGACGTTAGCCAAGCTGACATCCATCATGGACAACACCTCTCACCCTCTGCATCAGACAGTGGAGGCAGTTCCTTCAGCGACAGACTGTTACACTCTCAGTGTAGGAAGGAGTGCTACTGCAGGTCCTTCATTCCCACTGCTGTAAGACTATATAATTTTATGGTCTAGTCCTATTTCCCTCCATTATGAGGACTTGTATATAGCTGTATATTGTACTATGTTTACTGTGCCTTGTATATTGTTAATTTATTTTACCTCTATATTTTTTGGTAATTGTTTTTGCACACTTTTTGCACTCTTCTTCTGTTCTTGTGAGCTGCCACGACAAGTGAATTTCCCCACTGCGGGATCAATAAAGTTCATCTTATCTTATCTTATAAGCAAAACTAGTGCTATTGTATTGGGCAGTGTGTGTTCCATAGAGAGTAAAAGAAGTCACACAGTCTCACAGTAATGGCTGATTGAACTGATGATTTTCATTGTCTAACAGAATATGTTAGGGGGATGGGGCGGTGGTATGGAATTATATTCATGCCACAATTCTGAGTGCGCACAATGAAAAAAAACCCCAAAACTTATGGTTGAGCAGACAAAAATCGATTCTGTGCTCAAAAAATATCTTCCTCCGCTCAAGTACTCAAGACTGCTGCATGCTCACAATGCCTCTTTCCCCCAGTCTGCCCCAGCTGAGGTCAACCAATCAGAGAACTTGGATGGCAGATCTCTGTGCAGTGCTTAAAGTCTGTGGTGTAGATAGTGAAGAGGAAGGGAGAGAGGACAGTTCCCTGTGGAGCCCCGGTGTTGCTGATCACTTCATCTGACAAGCAGCACTTCAGGCGTACATACTGCAGTCTGCCAGTCTGATAGTCTGCGATCCCGAGTCTTTCCAGGGTCTTCATGATGTGTGACGTCAGAGCCACAGGCCTGTAGTCCTTGGGGTCGCTGGGACGCGGAGTCTTGGGGACAGGAACAAGGCATGACGTCTTCCACACCACCTGGACCCTCTGAAGACTCAGACTGAGGTTGAAGACATGATGAAGTACTCCGCTTAGCTGGGGGGCACAGGCTTTCAGTACCCTGGGGTTCACACCATCTGGGCCTGCAGCCTTGCCTGCACGGAGTCTCTGCAGCTGTGCAGTGGTACCCAGGTGAGAGTGGTCCACCCAGGCTTCTGGGGACGAGGTGTGAGCGAGGCCATCCAGATGGAATGTGGGGGGAGGGAGAGAGGCTGGAGTGGCTAGCTGTTGCAACCGTAGCATGAATTGGGGTCTCTGTGTCGAATCTGTTAAAGAACTGATTCAGCTCATTCGCCCATTCCACACCGCCCACAACTCCTCCGCTGTTTGGCCCGTAACCTGTGATGGTCCTCATGCCACTCCACACCTCTCTCATGTTGTTCTGCTGGAGTTTCCACTCCAGCTCCTCCAGTACCTCTCCGTTGCCTCCCTGATCTTTAATCTCAGGGTTTGCTGAATAGCTCTCACCTCCTCCCTATTGCCTGTTCTGAAAGCCCTCTTCTTGTCGTTGAGGATGGATTTGATGTCCTTGGTTACCCACGGCTTGTTGTTGGGGTAACAGTTTACACTTGTGGTTGGGACATTGGTGTCCACACAGAAGTTTATCTAGGCAGTGATGCACTCAGTGAGCCCATCAACGTCCTGGCCGTGGGGCTCACAGAGTGCCTGCCATTCACGTCACGTCAAAACAGCCCTGGAGTGTCTCATTGGCCTCGTCTGTCCATCTCCTCACAGTCCTTGAAGTTACAGACAGACGTTTTATGAGAGGCACATAGCAGGGGGAGAGGTGAATCAGGTTGTGATCTGACCTGCCTAGTGGGGGGAGTGGGGAAGAGCTGTAGAAATCCCTTGCATTAGCATACAGCGGATCTATTGTTCTTCCCTCTCTAGTAGGACAGTTCACAAACTGAGTGAAAGTGTTTTGTCCAGGTTAGCAGTAGCGGTTTCTCATATGGGCGAATTGGGCGGTCGCCCAGGGCAGCAGTTTGCCGGGGGCGGCATGTGAGGACCTCCGCCCCGCCCACTGAAAAAAATACATAAAAAATGCATAGTTACTGCAACTCTGCAATAGGGGGGTGGGGGGTGGAGGTAGGGTCACTCACCGAGGTCAAACCACTGGAATAAGGAGGAGGGGGAACGGGGATCCTCCTAATTGCTCCACAGTTATGGAATCAAAAAGCACTCAAAGTAAATTTCATTCACAACACTAGATAGTTGCCTACTGTAGGCCTATTTCAAATTCCATACACTCTTATTTTTCGTCTGTGGGTTGTGCAAAGGCCAATAATACAGCCTTGCTATACAAAAATGAAACTATAGGTACACCATCAATGTATTGGTTTAGTCTTGACCCCTGCTGTCCGTCACGTCAGAGGGCATTGGCATTAGCGTAACCTGTTGATTCCCGAGGCGACTCCGATTCAGGTAATAAACATATTGGATAGAAAAAGGCCAAAGCTATTGGGTGCTTATTTCAGACAGAAAAGGAAAGAAGAGAAATGGTCCAAAGACAAAGGCATGCAGCTAATGGTCCCTCTGTAGCGTACGACTGTAATTACATTATGAAAAGGCGCTAACGTTAATGGTTTAGTGGTCATTAGCTTGTTTGCTGTTTTGTGCGCTAGTTATAGTTTACCTGAACATTATCTGAGTTAAGTCTGTGAATATTCTCATTCATCCAGGTCATGGTTATCTCAAGGAAATTCAATCGAAAGCAACTGGACTTAGATATTTGTCTTTGAAGACGTTTCACCTCTCATCCAAGAGGCTTCATCAGTTCCTGCTCGCTTGACTAGGCTGGGACTAGTCCAACTAGCTGGTGTGGAGATCCAGGTAACCTCTGTGGAGGCATTCACATGGCCAGTGGTGTCATAGGCTCGTTTAATGCCCCATTGTGCCAAACGACAGTCGTTGCGAGACAGTCGTTGGGGATGGTGAAGTTGGTTTCGACTTCGTTAATGCTCTATTGTGTTATAACGACAGTCATTAGAGTCACATGGGGTCCTTTGTGAATGGCAGTTCTTAGAAGCTAAGTTGTTGAATCTCCTGGGAAGGGATGAAAGGGCAGCATTGTAAATTGGGGATAGGTGGTGTCGCAGACCTCCTCCTCTGTTGAGAGATGGTTTTTCTAATTTCACATAGATGGCTTCTTTGACTCCTCTTTCAAACCATCTATCCTCTCTGTCCAAGATGTGAACATTGTTATCCTCAAAGGAGTGAGTTTTCTCCTTCAGGTGTAGGTAGACGGCAGAATCTAGGCCTGAGGAGTTGGGCTTCCTGTGCTGATACATGCGCTTGTGTAGTGGTTGTTTTGTCTCCCCAATGTAGAGGTCTTTGCATTCCTCATTGCATTGGACAGCATACACCAGATTGCTTTTCTGAGTGTGTGGTGTTCTGTCTTTGGGATGTACTAGTCTCTGTCTGAGTGTGTTGCTGGGTTTGAAATACACAGGGATACGGTGCTTGCTGAAGATCCTCCTGAGTTTTTCTGATACCCCAGATACATATGGGATGACTATGTTATTTCTTCTGTCCTGTTTTTCCTCCTCAACCACCTTGGTGGTGTTCTTCCTGGAACCAGCTGCAGTTTTTACAAAGGTCCAACTGGGATAACCACACGTTTTGAGGGCATCCCTCAGGTGTTTGTGTTCTTCCCCTTGGGCCTCCGAGCTGGTGGGTACCTTATCAGCTCTGTGTTGCAGGGTTCTGATAACACCAAGTTTGTGTTCCAAAGGGTGGTGTGAGTCAAAAAGGAGATATTGGTCTGTGTGTGTGGGTTTCCTGTATACCCCAATGTGGAGGCTCCTGTCCTTTTCTATGTGGACGTCACAATCTAAGAAGGGCAAACTATTATCTTTGACATCTTCTCTGGTGAACTTGATGTTCCTGTCCACTGAGTTGATATGTTCAGTAAAGGCTTGCACTTCTTGCATTTTGATTTTGACCCATGTGTCATCCACATATCTGAACCAGTGGCTCGGTGTTGCTCCTTCAAAGGAGTTCAGGGCCTTGCGTTCCACTTCCTCCATGTATAAATTGGCCACAATGGGAGATACTGGTGAACCCATGGCACAGCCATGTTTCTGTCTGTAAAATTTGCCATTGAACTGGAAATATGTGGTGTTTAGGCACAAATCCAGAAGTTGGCATATGTGTTCTGGTCTGAGTTTTGTTCTGTCCTGGAGAGAGTCGTCCTGTGTAAGTCGCTCTCTTACTGTTTCCAAAGCTTCCATGGTTGGTATACAAGTGAACAGAGAGGTCACGTCGTAGGAAACCATGGATTCATCTGGAAAGTTGTGGATTTCACCAAGAAAGCCCAATTATCTCAACACAACAAAAGCAAAGAAAGACAGACCAGAAAGTTCCAGAACCTGCAGTCTCGGAACAATAGCAATAACAACACAGAAACTCTTACTTGGAAGCAAAAGACTGCAGGTCTATGTGAAATTAGAAAAACCATCTCTCAACAGAGGAGGAGGTCTGCGACACCACCTATCCCCAATTTACAATGCTGCCCTTTCATCCCTTCCCAGGAGATTCAACAACTTAGCTTCTAAGAACTGCCATTCACAAAGGACCCCATGTGACTCTAACGACTGTCATTATAACACAATAGAGCATTAACGAAGTCGAAACCAACTTCACCATCCCCAACGACTGTCTCTCAACGACTGTCGTTTGGCACAATGGGGCATTAAACGAGCCTATGACACCACTGGCCATGTGAATGCCTCCACAGAGGTTAAATACCTGGATCTCCACACCAGCTAGTTGGACTAGTCCCAGCCTAGTCAAGCGAGCAGGAACTGATGAAGCCTCTTGGATGAGAGGTGAAACGTCTTCAAAGACAAATATTTAAGTCCAGTTGCTTTCGATTGAATTTCCTTGAGATATCTGAGTTAACTTACATACATGCCAATAACTGTGTCTACAATTAAGCTATCAGCACCTTTACTGTCATCGCTTTGTGACCATTTGGTTATCGCTGGGTACTGTATTTGGCCGTCGTGCAGTAAGCTAGCCTTAAAAAGACGGACATTGCCCACATTTCGCCCATTATTTTTAGTCAATGAAGCATTTCTCCCTGTTGGTTAATCTGGAGGTTAATTGCATGTAATAGTAAATGACATTAAGTGATCGAGCGTATCGATGCACGCGCACTGACGCACATGTTACTTAATTTAAAATTTTCCCACAAATTTTTAGGCTAATAATTTGCTATAGTGGCCCTTTGTCACTATCCGCGCATGCTGGTGGTTTAAAGGGCTTGTACGCGTGCCAGTGTAGGTGTATGCAGGTGTAAATGCATAACACAGCCAATGTCCATACACTACTGATTTTGTTCCAGGTTTATTAGGCTACATACAGCCGACTCAAAAGTACTCACTTTCACCATAACACGTAATTCTGACCTGTGAAGTTACACACCATGGCACAGTCAAAAACCGTATGGATTCCCCAGTGTGTGCCACTACGCTGATTAACCCACCTCTCTATATAGACTCAATCCATGGCCTAAATAGATACTGCCACCTACTGGCAAAAATGTGTACAACACTTATGAACACAGAAAATCACCAATTTGGCCCCTAATTGTTAATGGTGTGTAAGCATAACAATTCAAAAAACAACAAAAAAAAACAAAACAAAAGGAGCCAAATGTTATTCTTGAGTGATAGATGTACACACACCATATCCTATTAGTGCATAAAACAATTAATTATCACAGGCAGCCATCAACAGGCAAAGTTTAGTTACAGGCCTTTCCATAATACTAGATTTTGTCTTGAGACGGGCAGATCTCACAAACCCATTCTTATTAGGAAAGGTTTCCAGCACTTTACTGAGCAGCCAAGAGCCTCGAGGAGCCGTCGAGTCCACCACTAGGACGACGTCCCCAGCAACAAGACTTCTTTTCCCCTGGTTCCATTTCTGCCTTTCCTGAAGCAACAGAAGATACTCTTGCGCCCATCGCTTCCAGAACAAATCTGAGAGGTATTGGACTTGTCTCCACCGTCGCTTGACATACAGATCTTGCTTCACAAACAGTCCAGGTGGTACAGCAGGTTTGCCTTTTAGGAGGGGAATATGATTGGGTCTAAGAGGTTCAAGGTCGTTCGGATCCTCTGATAACTTGGTGATGGGCCGATCATTTAATATGGCCTCAACTTCACAAAGAACTGTATGCAGTCCATCATCATCCAGTGTGCAGAACAGAATTGAGCACTTTTCTGATCATCCGGATAACACGCTCCCAAATACCACCATGATGGGATGCTGCAGGGGTATTGAAACTCCACTTGATTCCATGTTGAAGCAGTGCTCCTGTTACGCCCCGGTACCGGGGACAATAATAATAAAGAAAGGGAAGAACGACACGAGCACGACACGTTAGCCTTCACTCCATGTATTCCACACTCCCTCTCTCTACACTTTTTTTTCAACATACATTCTTTTTTTTCCCTGAACCCAGGCATCAACAATCAATTGCTGTGCAACACATTCGCGACAAATTGACAAAGATGAAATAAAATAAAAAAATACAATTGAGATCTTGAACATAACTTTTTGTTTCCACAACAGGTAAGCAAAAGATTGCCAACAACAAGTCACATAAAATAGGAACATTTGTATATTTAACTTTACGGTCTTATCTTTAACATTCTCCGCCAAACAAAAAAACGGATGATCAGTCCCCAATATTACATCCATAACACACCCCCCTACACTACAGATGTCGTCCCCGACATCTCAACCAACAGGTGAGTGATAGTCAAAGCATTTACCTATTGTATATACTGTCATCAGATCAACAATACAGCAGTCTGTATACAATCACTTGACTTGTTCAATGTCCAGCAGTGTGTGTGGTACACGTACATCAGTACTCTTCTTGTCCATCAGTCCTCTCATGACTGTGTTAGGTATGCATGTTACTATAAGTGTTTCAGCATTCAGCTTGTGAAACAGTCCATCCATGAGTGTATGATATGTATATGTAAGGGCATCAACACTCAATGTGTGTGAAACAGTCCATCCATGAGTGTATGATATGTATATGTTGTGGTGTGATGTCTGTGTAGGTGCGTGCTCTTCATTCAGTAGCTCTGTGCAGCAACAGGTTGATAATTCCAGTGCTGTACTGGAGCTGTCCATGTACTTGCTGCCTGCATGGCTCCATAGGATGTTGGAAGATAGTAATGCATCATGTTATTTGGAAATCCAATACCACAGCAACTGGGGTGGCCCAGCTGATCATATGTGAAGACTCTTGGGGGTCGTCTCTCTCTGACTGGTCGCTGGTGCTGTTGTTCATTCCCACTGTGATCTTCCCTTTGAATAGGTGATTGTGCTGCTGATATTCCTTCCTCCACCGCAATCTCCTCCTGAAGTGTCACGTCCTCTCCTGACAGTCTCTTTCGTCCTGCTCCAGTTGGTGCACCAATGGTGCTCAGGCTCAATGTTTTGCATGAGCGTTGTGACATCTTCATCCACATCCTCTCTGTCTATGTGAACTTGGGGCTGTGGCACCAGCTGATGTCTGAATGGATAGTACCCATAGTCATCATCATCACTATCATCGTTTGTCTCTTGGTCTGTTTGATCTCTGTCTCGACGAGTCTGACCTGTGATTAGTCTTTTCATTTTGGCTGGTTTCAGCTGAATTTCGAGGGGTAAATTGTCACATGGCAAAAGGAGGTTACGGTGCAGGATCCTACGTCCTCTCGCTTTACCCTGCTCAGGTATCACTTCATATATGGGCATATCTTTTCCCACTTGACGGATGACTTTGTGGATGCAATCTTCCCAGTGATTCCTGAGTTTTCCTGTCCCCCCTCTAGGTGTCATATTCCTAACGAGAACACGGTCACCCTCATGCAAAACAGAACTTCTGACTCTGTTATCATGATTCCTCTTGCTCCTCTCAGCACATTTTTTTGCATTTGTGGTCGTGATCTCATATGCCTCTTGCATTTGCTGTTTCCACTTTTTCATGTACTCTTGGTGATCAGCAGTCCCAGTCTCAGGGTCAAACCAAATAATAAGTCAACAGGTAATCTTGGTGATCTGCCAAACACAAGATAAAAAGGTGAAAACCCTGTAACTTCACTTCTGGTGCTATTATATGCATAGATGAGCTTGGGCAATGACTCTTTCCTCAGTGAGTGTTCTCAGCATTTGTAGCAACGTCCTGTTTAGCCGTTCCACTTGTCCGTTACCTTGTGGGTGATATGGTGTGGTTCGGGAGCCCATCACACCACTGTTTTTCTTCAACTGTGAAAATAATTGATTCTCAAATTCACCTCCTTGGTCGTGGTGAATTCTCAGAGGGAATCCAAATTTCAGTGCATAATCATTAAATATTTTGTCAGCAACAGTCTTGGCAGATTTTGATGTCGTAGGGTAGGCTTGTGCAAAGTGTGTGTAATGATCTACTATTAACAATATGTATTCGTATCCACCTCTACACTTATCTAGATGCAAGAAGTCAATGGATACAAGTTCAAAAGGCTGAGCGGTAACAATCGGTACAAGTGGAGCTCGTGCTTCTTTGCAGGGCTTCTTTTGTTTCAAACATGTACACCTTTGCATGACATAGTGTTCTATCTCTTGCTGCATGTGTGGCCAGTAGAAGCAATCCCGGATGAGTGACGTGAGTTCCACACCTTGATGTCCGATCTCATTGTGGAGCTGTTTCAAAACTGTTAATTTGTACTTTTCAGGCAGAATGAGTTGAGTTCTGGTTACAGTTTTTTGTTGAAGTATCCCGTCTCCATCAAAGGTAAGTTTCCCCCAGTCACGTAGCAAACACTTGGTCTGCGCATTGAATCACTTTAACTGTTGTCTTGTAGGCTTTTCATTTCATTGTTTACAGACAATGACTGGGCCAATGGTTCGATCATCTCTTTGAGCTTGACAGATATTTGCTCTTGAAAATGGTGTAGGTGTGTCTTTATCCATTTCTGCACACTCAAAAGCCATCATGGACCATACTGTGTGTAAAACATTGCATCCAACCGCTTGGACTGTGGCTTGCACTGACAGGGAGGACATTTCCTCTGTACATTTCTCCATCATTGTCTCTATGTTACAGGGCATTCTTGAAAGACCATCTGCGTCACAATTTTCTTTGCCTGGACGATACTTGATAATTAGGTCAAAGTCGGCTAGCTCTGCCACCCACCTATGTCCTGTTGCATTGAGTTTGGCTGTTGACAACACATAGGTGAGTGGATTGTTGTCTGTATATACAGTACAGGAGGAGACAATCAAATAGTCTCTGAATCTCTCAGTAACAGCCCACTTCAATGCCAAAAATTCAAGTTTCCCTGAATGAAGATGATAATTCTTTTCTGCTTTGGTCAGAGTGCGTGATGCATAAGCTATTACACGTAACTTGCCCTCCTGTTACTGATATAACACAGCACCTAAACCTTGATGTGAAGCATCTGTGTGTAAAGTGAATGACTTGTTAAAGTCTGGGAATCCAAGAATCGGTGGCTCAACCAGACAGTCAATCAGTCTCTCCAATATCAGTTGATGTTCATCAGTCCATGTGATCAGCTTGTGTGAAGGTGCTCCTTTGAACTTTCCTTTCACTTTTTTTGTCCTTGTGTTACTGTCCCTGTGTTTGTCTGATCTGGAGTCTAATTCTGTCAAAGCATAGAGTGGGCCAGCGATGCGGGAAAAGTCTTTGATGTACTGTCGGTAGTAGCTAAGAAGTCCCATGACTGCTCTCAGTTCTCCCACAGTCTGTGGCCTCTTCTCCTTCAACGCTCTCACTGCGATAGTATCAGCAGGGTCCATTTTACTGCCCTCTGCAGACACGATGCGCCCCAAATAGCGGACCTCACGTCTGAACACCTCACACTTCCTAGGTTTTAACTTTATACCATGCTGACGTAGCCGCTGTAGTACTGTCCTCACATGTTCAACGTGGTCCTCAAAAGTTCTGCTGAAGACCAGGGTGTCATCCAAATAGGGGATACAGATATCATCTATCAGTCCTTCCAAACAATCCTCCATACAGCGCTGGAAGGCAGCTGGAGCGTTCATAAGACCGAAAGGAATTCTGATGCACTCATACAGACCCCATGGTGTCACAAAAGCAGTCAGAGGTCTGCTCTCCCTTGCCATAAATCCCTGATGGTAAGCCTTCCCTTGATCTAAGAGAGAGAACCATGAGTTGCCTCCTAAACCATCCATTATATCTTGCACCCTGGGATAGGCTGACGGTCCAGGAGTGTCTTTTTGTTCACCTCACGGTAGTCAATGCACAGTCGTAGACTGCCGTCTTTTTTCCGGACACACACAACTGGTGAAGCATAAGGGGAGTTTGATTTCTCTACCCAACCCTGAGCTATGAGGTCACTCAGGTAGTCTTTCATTTCCTGGTACAATGGCTTAGGCACAGAGAGATATGATTTTGCTACAGGTTCAGTGTCTCTTAGAGATATACTAAATTGTAATTTTTCTATGCAACCGATATCATCATCTGTTCTTGAAAAGGAGGCAGACTCCTCTCTTAACATTTGTCGAATTATCTCCTGCTCTGGCTCACTGAGGTGACCCAGGTCTACAGGTGGGTCCCAAACATTATTGTTAGTTTGAGCCTCTCCAGTGGTGATATGATTCATTGTGACTGACGGTGGTAGGCGGGATTTCTCTAACACAGAGGCGGGATAGACTGCCTGAACATGTTGGACAGTCCCCATAACAGTCCTCCCTGCTAACACTACATCATGATCTGTTGGATTCTGCACACTCACAGTAATAGAGGGTTTTTTTGTACCTCTAGTTACCTCTACAAGCATGTCACACAGTTCAAGACCCTCTGTCCAGTGAGGATTCACATCAGGCTCAAAGATTAGTATTGCATCCTCCTGTGGGGAGCCCATATGGACATAACACTCAACATGGACTGACTGGTGTTTGGGTATGTTGATTCTCTCCCTTTTTGTCTTGACTACATACTCTGTTGCCTGTTTGACACTGACCTGCTGAACAACAGCAGTTACTTGTTTGACAAAAGTATCCGTCTGGTCTGGGAATGCTGCCCTCACTGTTTTACGCAGCAGTTCCTCATGAGTAGTATCTGGTTGTTTTAATTCACTGTCAATAATAATCTTGATTACATTAAAGCCAATGATTGGTTGAGCAAGTTCACCACCCTTCATTACAAGCGTGGGAACAATCACCTCTGTCTTGGATGCAACTCCGGAAGCTGACCTAAAAGCAACCTCCACCCAAACCGTATATGGCATGCTCTCCCCATTTGCTGCCTTTATATCCAGGGCCGGTGTCACATCCAAGATTTCCGAAATGTCTCTCAATCTTGTGTCTGGTAAGTGCACTTCTTTCCATAACTCGTCAATTATTGTCACTTGGGAGCCTGTGTCCCACAAAGCTTGAACCCTTTGACCTTCGATGAAACAACTATGTGTTTCTCTCCTACCAATGGGACCCTCTTGGCTCTTTTTTCCCCCTTTGAGGTAGCGCTAGCAATCATACATGAGGGGAATTTACACTGTTTTTTGTGTTCAGCCCAATTATCAACTTGACATGATCTGGAACAATAAAGCACATTCTTACAGGATGCACACTGTTTTAGCATTCCCCCGTCTCTCCTCTGTCCACAGTGTGTACATTGCTGGGACCCTGGTGTGTGATTGGTCACTCCCTGTCCCGTGCGAGTTACCTTCCCCCATTTAAAGGCTCACCTCCAAACTGTCTCTGTCCTCTTACTCGACATCCTGCGAGGAAATGCTCGCTGCTGCCACACCTGAAACAGTGTGTGCAATAATCCTCAACTCCACTCTGCTGACAGCCAAAACATCTCCTCATTCGTCCACGACTTGAGAGGGGGAAGCTGCGTTGTGGAGCAAATCTCTGCTGGTACCGGGCAGTTCCACCTTGGTGTCTAGGGCCGGCATTGAACCAGTAGTTCTGCAACAAGTCCTGCATCTGCTGACCTGAGAATTGCAGTCCTGACGTGCCATCAGCACCCCCTACTGGTGGTTGTGATCCATGTGCGTGCTGGGGCTGCGGCATGGACTCCCTAATTTGAGACACTTCTACTTTCAGGTCTTTCAGCAGAGCTATTTCAGATTTAATCTCCTCGAGTTGGGAGAGAATGACAGGGGAAACTTTAGAATTCTGGTGAGTGGATGATTTTTCATTCTTTTCAGCAGTGACATCACTTGACTCCGCTGAGTGAACAGCAACAGGTTTCTGTTGTCCTGCCATTCTCTTTTTCATCTGTCTCTCTGTCTCATAGGCACATGCTATGTTCATTCTCTCAAGCAACAGTTCGTCAGAGATGTCAACTTGCTCCAAATAAGGTTGAAGATCCCGCTTAATGTTGTCGTTCTGCAATCCAGTCAACACAGTGTGAAGGAACATTCTTTGCACTAGCCCGGGATCATATTGGAGACCTGACTCAGATTCCCGCGAGGCAAACAAGATCTTTTGTCTCAGATCGAGAGTGCGGATGAGGAAGTTTTGGGGGGTTTCTTTAAATCCCTGCACCTCAGAAGTCAACTGTGTATAGAGATTGGTTGCACTTTTCTCCTGATAATGTGAACGGAGGATTCGTCTCAATGTCGGTAAAGTCAAGTTCACTTTGCCCTCCAAGTAGCTGCGAAGCTGCATACCAGGCGCTATGGCTCTAATCAC
Source organism: Scatophagus argus (assembly GCF_020382885.2). Taxonomy (NCBI): domain Eukaryota; kingdom Metazoa; phylum Chordata; class Actinopteri; family Scatophagidae; genus Scatophagus; species Scatophagus argus. The sequence continues at coordinate 53,774 of NC_058501.1, forward strand.
TGCATCCACAATCTCCAGTTCTAGAAACCCTTTGCTTAGACCATGCTCAATTTGCTGCGCTAAACTTGAAAAGGTCAATTTGTCTTTTTGACCCGGCTCACCAATTTGTCCAACAATTTTAAAGTCTTTTTTTGTGGAGGGTTGTAGGCTGTGTGTTGTGTTACTTGTCTGTTGTAACCGTTGCTTTCGGTGTCTCTTTTCTCCTCGTTACCTCTCTCGTTCTGCATGCTTGCTAGCCGGAGCTGCGAAGCTTCGGTTTCCTTTAATAGGTTTTCTTCCCCTTTATCTTGTTTTGTTGCACTAGTATCACATATAGCCTGTAGCTCGTACACTTTTTCTTGGAGATGGAGCAAGTCAGCCATACCTTGATCCTCAAGGTCCGCTAGCTCTTCTCTCTGGATGTAGCTTGAAATTAGCGTAATAAGAGTCGCTCGTCCTTTGCCGCTAACATGCTCGAAACTCGCTCCGGCTAAGCTCAGATAGTCACACAGCTCTACCAAACTTTCTCAGGGGAGCAAACAAAGTTCTCTTATAACTGCGAGTTGCAATTTCTCTATTTCTGCAGACGCCATTCTTCTAGCAGGATGTCGGTATTTGCGATGAGGTGGTGCCGATTTATCCTCGTAGCAGTAGCTCTCCTGGTATATATCAATACCTCAGATCACTTGTAGCCGAAGACGGTCGGGGTCCCACAGTGGCCGACTCCTCACTTGCTCTTTTGGTCTGGATAATTGTTTTTAAAAGGAATGCGTGATGGCTGGGAACACCTTCTGTGGATGTTTAACAACGCTACACACAATCCCAGCGGTGCCTCCAAATGTTACGCCCCGGTACCGGGGACAATAATAATAAAGAAAGGGAAGAACGACACGAGCACGACACGTTAGCCTTCACTCCATGTATTCCACACTCCCTCTCTCTACACTTTTTTTTCAACATACATTCTTTTTTTTCCCTGAACCCAGGCATCAACAATCAATTGCTGTGCAACACATTCGCGACAAATTGACAAAGATGAAATAAAATAAAAAAATACAATTGAGATCTTGAACATAACTTTTTGTTTCCACAACAGGTAAGCAAAAGATTGCCAACAACAAGTCACATAAAATAGGAACATTTGTATATTTAACTTTACGGTCTTATCTTTAACATTCTCCGTCCAAACAAAAGAACGGATGATCAGTCCCCAATATTACATCCATAACGCTCCCTGTATCTTGCTGTGATTCACGTTGTAAGAGCCTCACACAATTCTCTCTCGGATCCAACAAAATTAGTGCCATTGTCAGACAACATATGAGTAACTTGGCCTCTTCTGCTCATAAATCGCCTCAAAGCATTAATGCATGCATCAGTGAAGTTGCCATCTCCAGGTGAACTGCTCTGCTTGACAAACAGGTAAAAATTACTCCATAGCGTTTAAACATGCTTATCCCTCTTTTCACCTCAATTGGTCCAAAGTAGTCGACTCCCACACGTAAATGGAGGGAGATCAGGCAGAGTCCTCTCCAGTGGCAAATTCGCCATCTTTTGTTCACCGGGTCGTACAGTGAAGCGTCTGCAAGTGCAACAGTCAGATATCACCTTCCTTACTGCTGAATTAGCCCCTGTGATCCAATATTTTTTCCTCAGTGTGGACAATGTGTGGTTTCTTCCACTGTGGCCCAGCTGATGGTGGATGTGTCTTAAGATGAGAGTTTCAACATGTTGATCTTTAGAAAGGATGAGTGGATGCTTACTTTCCTCTGGCAGTGCTGCTTTACTTGTTGTTATGGCTTTCGTGTGAATTGGTCCTTCTTCAGAACAGAATCAACCAATCATGAAATCATAATGCTTAAGTGTCTCTCAAAGCCATCAAACCAAGTAATACAATGATGTTGCAAGGTTGGTTTTCAGCCATGAGATGCCAGGCGGAAGGCAGAGAGCCTCCATTCTCACTTGTAACAAGTAACAAGTGATCTGGTTAATTATCACAATAACTCAGGATGTTTTGAATTAAGGTAAAAATGTAGCATAGCCACGGAAAAAAATCTGCTTAGTTCCTCCTTAAATGTATAAACCGTTTCAACTTGAAATCTATTGTTACTGTAATTATGTTAGCCTCTGCCATTAATGGATTATATTGAATATACACACATACATGCATATACATATATATAATATATACATATATTTATTAGGCTTCCCCTTTAAAGTCTTTGCCTCAATAGTAGTTTCTTATTAATAAAAGAAGTATTATTACTCAACCAAATGGCAAGGATTTAAGTCAAGTATTGTACCTTCTGCATTTTGTAGATAGTCTCTCTCTTGTTGCTCCCTTCCGGTGACAGACGAATGGTGAAAAGATCATCTACCTGGTCGGCAGTCAGGGTGCTTGGCTTGTAGCAGAACAGGGAGCGAAAGCTGGCTGGATGTTTCTGGATTTGCTCCAGAACCCCTAGAGTTTTCAATTCAATTCAATTCAGTTTATTTATATAGCGCCAATTCACAACAAAAGTTATCTCATGACATTTTCCAATTAGAGCAGGTCTAGACCAAACTCTTTAATTAAACTGTAATACAGAGAGCCCAACATTCCCCCTTGAGCAAGCACTTGGCGACAGTGGCGAGGAAAAACTGCGGGGGTGGGGTGTGAAAGAAGGAGCACACAAGCAGAGATGCATAGCAGCAGTAATAATACCAGAAGTATCGGAAATGTAGATAATGATAATGATAATGAGGCATACAGAAGGTATTATGGTGATTTTGATAACAGTAGTAGTAACAATAATAATGGTAGTAGCTGTACAGAGTCGTAACAGAATTAAATCAGATTATGATTAAACACTAGTAATCGCAGAAGGTTTCGAGCAGCACGACAGCAGGACTGCAGCAGGAGGTCCAATCATGATCGATAGGACTCTGCGGGTCAAGAAAGCACAAGGACTTCAGGGAAGAAGTTGAGTTAGTAATATGCATTGATGGGACATAGATGTGTGCAGAAGAAGAGGGAGAGGAAGTCTAAGCCTATATCAGCATAACTAGGGGTCAGGCTAGGCCAGCCCTAACTATAAGCTTTATCAAACAGGAAAGTTTTTAGTCTACTCTTAAATATAGAGAGGGTGTCCGCCTCCCGGACCGAAACTGGAAGATGGTTCCATAGTAGAGGAGCTTGATAACTAAAGGCTCTGGATCCCAATCTACTTTTGAGGACTCTAGGAAACACAAGTACCCGTGCATTTTGGGAATGCAAAGCTGTGGTGGGATAATAGGGTACTATTAGAGCTTGGTGTTTCCTCTTCCTGCTGAGACTTCCTGCTGTGGTAAGCGTCCTACGTCATTTCCTGTTGTTGTGTGTTAGTGGTGGTACGAGCAGCTCCGTCTGCGCTTTAATTAAAGATCGCTTAAGTTGTTCTAATATTCGCTGTAGCGAGTAATTTCACACTGTTACCCTGATCGTCTGTTCTAGTCATAGACTTCATCACTCACTTTATTAATTTGACACTAATCTTATAACCGATTAGCATTTGCCAAATTCCGCTAAGCTAGCTTAGCCTGTTCATTAGCGATGGCTTCTCTGTCTCCCTCTCGCTCTCCTGCTCTCTCCTGCTTGTTGTGTCAAATGTTTAGTTATTCCTCTGCCTCCTTTAGTGAAAGTGGTAAATGTAATAAATGTAGTTTACTTGTAGCGCTGGAGGCGAGGCTTAGTGAATTAGAAGCACGGCTCCGCACCATGGAAACAAAGTCTCTAGCTACTGTTGTTAGTCAGCCCCCATTAGCCGGTGCGGACCGATCTAGTGTAGCTCGTAGCCTGCCCCCGGTAGCTCCCGAGCAGCCGGGAAACCAGGGAGGCTGGGTGACTGTACGGAGGAAGCATAGTCCTAAGCACAAGCTCACGGTTCACCCCCAACCTCTTCACGTTTCCAACAAGTTCTCCCCACTCAGCGACACACCCGCTGAGAAACCAACTCTGGTGATTGGCAGCTCTGTAGTCAGAAACGTGAAGTTAGCGACACCAGCGACCATAGTCAAATGCATTCCTGGGGCCAGAGCGGGCGACATTGAATCTTATCTAAAACTGCTGACTAAGGATAAGCGTAAATACAGTAAAATAGTAATACATGTCGGCGGTAATGACACTCGACTGCGCCAGTCGGAGGTCACTAAAATTAATGTAGAATCAGTTTGTACATTCGCAAAAACTATGTCGGACTCCGTAGTTTTCTCTGGACCCCTGCCCAATCTGACCAGTGATGATATGTTTAGCCGCATGTCATCATTCAATCGCTGGCTGTCGAGGTGGTGTCCAGCAAACAATGTGGGCTTTGTAGATAATTGGCAGACATTTTGGGGAAGACCTGGTCTCATTAGGAGAGACAGCATTCATCCCACTTTGGATGGAGCAGCTCTCATATCTAGAAATCTGACTGACTTTCTTATTAAACCAAAACCCTGACAACCCAGAGTTGAGACCAGGAGGCAGAGTTGCAGTCCTACACGCCTCTCTGCGCTTCCATTACAGTTACCCACCCAATATCCCATAGAGACTGTGTCTGTCCCCCGACCACTTAAATTAATTGAACCAAATTCAAAAAGAGGAGTTATACATAAAAATCTAATAAAGATCAACACCAACACCTCCACAGCTACAACAAATAGGAGAATTGTGGAAATGTGGACTATCTAAAACTGTACTAGTGAATGAGTTAATATTGGACAATAATATAGATTTATTTTGCTTAACCGAAACCTGGCTTCGGGCAGAAGAATATGCCAGTTTAAATGAATCCACTCCCCAAAGTCATATTAATACTCAGATTCCTCGAGACACCGGCCGAGGAAGTGGAGTTGCCGCCATTTTTGACCCAAACTTATCATTTAGTCCAAAGCCCAAAGTCAACTACCATTCATTCGAAAGCCTTATTCTTACTCTCTCACACCCTACCTGGAAAACAATACAACCAATTTTTATTGTTGTAGTGTACCGCGCTCCTGGCCCATACTCTGAATTTTTACTGGAATTTCCAGAGTTCCTATCGAGTCTGGTCCTTAAAACTAATAAAGTTATTATTATGGGTGATTTCAACATCCACGTGGACGATAGTAATGATAGCCTTCGCGCAGCATCTCTCTCTCTCTTAGATTCAATTGGCTTCTGTCAGTGTGTACATGAACCCACTCATTGCTTCAATCACACTCTTGACCTTGTTTTGACATATGGTATAGATGTAGAACATTTAACTGTCTCTGAACAAAATCCTCTTCTGTCTGACCATTGTTTAATAACTTTTGAATTTATACTATTTGACTTCATACCACCAAGAAAAAACTCCTACACTAGATACCTGTCTGATAGTGCTGTGGATAAATTTAAAGAAACAGTTCTATTGTCATTAACTTCAGTATCATGTCCCCATACGAGTGAACAACACAATAATCCCTCTGAAATCGACCATTTCGTGAATAGTGCTGCAAGTTTACTAAGGACAACTTTAGACTCTGTTGCTCCGCTAAAAAAGAAACTCATAAAGCAAAAGAAACTTGGTATAATATATAAATATAAATATAAATAAATATAATATAATCCTGGTATAATACAGAGGTTCGCAAATTAAACCAAAATGTGCAAAAACTTGAGAGGAAATGGCGTTCCTCCAAACTTAATGAATCTCGCTCTATCTGGCAAGACAGTCTTAGATTATATAGGAAGGTCCTACGGACTGCCAGAGCAGCCTATTACTCAAAATTAATTGAGGATAACGAGCATAATCCCAGGTTTCTATTCAGCACTGTAGCCAGGCTGACAGAGAGCCACAGTGCTATCGAGCCTTGTATTAGTGATGTGTCGGTCGCGAACGTAACAGCTCTGGGAGCCGGCTCTTTGAAGTGAACGATGGGAGCCGGCTCCTGATTGGGGGAGCCGCTTTCTCTCTCTCTCTCTCTCTCTCTCTCTCTTTTTTTTTTTTTTCTTGAAGCCGCACGTGATTGGTCAATATGCGTGGTGTTGTCGCCTCTGTGTCTGTGCTTCGTGCGCTCACTGCGCTGAGCAGAGGGGGGAGGGGTGGCAATAGCAGCACACGAACAGGTCAAGAGAGCAGAGAGAGAGTCAGGGGAGACGAGAGAGAGTGCAAGGAGCAACACGGAGGGACAAGGACATTCCTAAACACGACGAAAGGTAAAAAAAAAAAAAAAAAGTTAAGAAAATGAGTGACAGCAGAAAAAGGAGTAAAATCTGGACCCACTTTAATTATATTGACAACTCAAAAGCAGAATGTAAAGTCTGCAAGATTAAAATATCCTACCGAGCTGGTTCCACAAACAACCTTCACAGGCACATGAGAACTGTACACCCATCAATTCCATTGGAGAAAAGACCAGAACCTGAACCTGATGTTAATGAAGGTGCCAGTGTGTCTTCTGTAACTGTTGCTGCTGCTCCTGCTGCTGCTGCTCCTGCTGCTGCTGCAGTGGCATCATGCAGTACAGCACCACAACACAAACCAACCACCCAGAGCTCCATGAGACAAGTTTTGCAGAAGTCTTTGACCCCAGCAAGACAGAAGAAAATTGATGAGGAACTGGCTGAAATGATTGCACTTGATTTTCAACCATTTTCAGTTGTGGAGGACAAAGGTTTCAGAAAATATTCTCATGCACTCAACCCAGCATATAACATTCCAAGCAGGAAAACCCTCTCTCAAAAAATCATCCCAGGCCTGTATGACAGAGAACGTGCTTCACTGCAAGAGAGGGTTAATAAAGCCACAGCAGTGTGTCTAACAACTGACAGCTGGACATCCCGAAGCACCACATCCTTTTTGTCAGTTACATGCCACTTTATTGAAGATTACAAAATGGTGTCCTGCCTCCTGGACTGTTTTGAGTTCAGTGACAGACACACATCTGAGAATTTAGCAGAGGAGCTGCTCAGAGTGGCAAAAGAGTGGGATGTGGAAAATAAGGTGGTTGCTTGTGTTACTGACAATGCAGCAAACATAACCAAAGCTGTTAAAAGTTGAACTGTGAATAGTTAAAAGTTTGTTCAGTTTTAGTTTATTTATTGTAGCACTGAAGAGTTAAGATTTTTAATTTATATTTTGTTGTGTTGTGTTTTTCAGAGATTCTGTATTGATTAAAAGTTGAACTGTGAATAGTTAAAAGTTTGTTCAGTTTTAGTTTTTTTTAAATTATTTATTGTAGCACTGAAGAGTAAATATTGTTAATTTATATTTTGTTGTGTTGCTTGTTTTTAAGGGATTTTGTATTGTTTGGCTTTAAATTTGTTTTGAATAAAAAAAGTTAAAAGTTTAAATTCCTTAAACCTATAATTTCATATTATTAGTAATATATTGATTAAAGCAACAAAAAAAATCTGAAGAGCCGTTTGGGAGCCGAAAGAACCGGCTCTTTTTAGTGATCCGAGCCGAAAGAGCCGGTTCTCTAAAAAGAGCCGGAATTCCCATCACTACCTTGTATCCCTGTGACCCTTAGCAGCAATGACTTTATAACCTTTTTTAACGACAAGATCTTAAACATTAGAGACAAAATTCAGCACCTACTGACCTCAGCTGATCCTGACGTAACATCAAACATTAGTGTCTTAGAACCAACAGTAGAAACAGATATTCATCTTGACTGCTTTTCACCTATCGATCCCCATCAGCTATACTCACTCATATATTCATCCAAGCCAACAACATGCCTCTTAGACCCCATCCCTACCAAACTTCTCAAAGAAGCTTTACCCTTACTTAGCACCTGTCTATTAGACATGATCAATCTGTCCCTGATAACAGGCTAAAATAGCTGTAGTCAAACCTCTCCTTGACACACACTTGATCCAGAGGTTTTAAGCAACTATAGACCAATATCTAACCTTCCATTTCTTTCCAAGATCCTTGAAAGAACAGTCGCCAATCAGTTATATGACTTTCTTCAAAATAATAACTTATTTGAAACTTTTCAATCTGGCTTTAGAGCTCATCATAGCACAGAAACAGCATTGGTCAAAGTCACAAATGACCTCCTCCTGGCATCAGACAAGGGATTTATCTCTGTCCTTGTACTGTTAGACCTTAGTGCTGCATTTGACACCATTGACCACTCTATATTACTGCACAGATTGGAACACCTAATTGGCATCAAAGGAACTGCATTAAGCTGGTTTCAGTCTTATTTATCAGAGCGATTTCAATTTGTTCATGTTAATGATACATCGTCCACACTCTCAAAAGCTAGTCATGGAGTTCCCCAAGGTTCTGTCCTTGGGCCAATATTATTCAGCCTGTATATGCTCCCCATTGGTGATATTATTAGGAAACACTCCATACATTTTCATTGTTATGCGGATGACACACAATTGTACTTATCAATGAAACCAGATGAAACAAATCAGCTAGTCAAGCTTCAGGCATGTCTTAAAGACATAAAAACCTGGATGACCAGCAACTTCCTACTTCTAAATTCAGACAAAACCAAAGTTATTGTTCTGGGCCCCGAACACCTTAGAAATAAATTATGCAGTGATATTGCATTGATAGATGGCTTAGCCGTGGCCTCAAGCTCCACTGTAAGAAATCTAGGAGTTATCTTTGACCAGGACATGTCCTTTAACTCGCACATAGCAAATATTTCAAAGACTGCATTCTTTCACCTCCGAAATATCGCAAAGATTAGGCACATCCTGAGTCAGAAAGATGCAGAAAAATTAGTCCATGCATTCATTACATCTAGACTGGATTACTGTAACTCCCTTCTATCAGGCTTTCCCAGTAAATCCATAAAGACTCTCCAGCTAATCCAGAACGCTGCAGCAGGACTACTGACAAGAACCAGCATGAGAGACCATATTTCTCCTGTTCTGGCTTCTTTACATTGGCTACCTGTAAAATTCAGGATAGATTTTAAAATTCTCCTCCTTACTTATAAAGCCCTGAACGGTCAGGCACCATCCTATCTTAAAGAGTTAATAGTACCCTATTATCCCACCAGAACTTTGCGTTCCCAAAATGCAGGGCTACTTGTGGTTCCTAGAGTCCTCAAAAGTAGATTGGGAACCAGAGCCTTTAGTTATCAAGCTCCTCTACTATGGAACCGTCTTCCGGTTTCGGTCCGGGAGGCGGACACCCTCTCTATATTTAAGAGTAGACTAAAAACTTTCCTCTTTGATAAAGCTTATAGTTAGGGCTGGCCTAGGCCGGCCCCTAGTTATGCTGCTATAGGCTTAGACTGCCGGGGGCCCTCCCATGACGCACTGAGCTCTTTCTTCCTCTCCCTCTCCTTCTGCACACATTCATGTCCAATTAATGCATATTACTAACTCAACTTCTTCCCTGGAGTCCCTGTGCTTTCTTGTCCCGCAGATTCCTAGCGATCATGACTGGACCTCCTGCTGCGGTCCTGTCGTCCTGCTCAAAACCTACTGCAATTACTACTGTTTAGTCATAATCTGATTTAAATCTGTTAAGACTCAGTACAGCTACTACCATTATTGTTACTACCATTGTTATCAAAATCACCATAATACCTTCTGTATACTTCATTGTCATTATCATTATCTACATTTCGATACTTCTGGTATTATTACTGCTGCTATGCATCTCTGCTTGTGTGCTCCTTCTCTCACACCCCACCCCCTCTGCCTCTCTCCCTTGCTCTCTCTTTCGCTCTCCTGCTCTCTCTCTCTCTCTCTCTCTCTCTCTCTCAACCCAACCGGTCAAGGCAGATGGCCGCCCATCTTGAGCCGGGGTCTGCTCCGAGGTTTCTGCCTTCTAAAAGGCAGTTTTTCCTCGCCACTGTCGCCAAGTGCTTGCTCAAGGGGGAATGTTGGGCTCTCTCTATTTTACAATTTAATTAAAGAGTTTGGTCTAGACCTGCTCTAATTGGAAAGTGTCATGAGATAACTTTTGTTGTGAATTGGGCTATATAAATAAACTGAATTGAATTGAATTATTAACTCTTTAAGATAGGATGGTGCCTGACCGTTCAGGGCTTTATATGTGAGGAGGAGAGTTTTAAAATCTATCCTGAATTTTACAGGTAGCCAATGTAGAGAAGCCAGAACAGGAGAAATATGATCTCTCATGCTGGTTCTTGTCAGTAGTCCTGCTGCAGCGTTCTGGATTAGCTGGAGAGTCTTTATAGATTTATTGGGGCAGCCTGATAGAAGGGAGTTACAATAATCCAGTTTAGAGGTAATGAATGCATGGACTAATTTTTCTGTATCTTTCTGACTCAGGATGTGCCTAATCTTTGCAAAATTGTGGAGGTGAAAGAATGCAGTCTTTGAAATATTCGCTATGTGTGAGTTAAAGGACATGTCCTGGTCAAAGATAACTCCTAGATTTCTTACAGTGGAGCTTGAGGCCACGGCTAAGTCATCTGGCATTGCAATATCACTGCATAATTTGTTTCTAAGGTGTTCGGGGCCCAGAACAATAACTTCAGTTTTGTCTGAATTTAGAAGTAGGAAATTGCAGGTCATCCAGGTTTTTATGTCTTTAAGACATGCCTGAAGTTGACCAGCTGATTTGTTTCATCTGGTTTCATTGATAAGTACAATTGTGTGTCATCCGCATAACAGTGAAAATGTATGGAGTGTTTCCTAATAATATAACCAATGGGGAGCATATACAGGCTGAATAATATACATAGCCTGTTATGAGGGACAGATTGATCATGTCTAATAGACAGGGGCTAAGTAAGGGTAAAGCTTCTTTGAGTAGGTTAGTAGGGATGGGGTCTAAGAGGCATGTTGCTGGCTTGGATGAATATACGAGTGAATATAGCTGATGGGGTTCAATAGGTGAAAAGCAGTCAAAATGATTATCTGTTTCTACTGTTGGTTCTAAGACACTAGTATTTGATGTCAGATGAGTACCAGCTGAGGTCAGTAGGTGCTGAATTTTGTCTCGAATGTTTAAGATCTTGTCGTTAAAAAAGGTTATAAAGTCATTGCTGCTAAGGGTCACAGGGATACAAGGTTCGATAGCACTATGGCTCTCTGTCAGCCTGGCTACAGTGCTGAAGAGAAACCTGACATTATGCTTGTTATCCTCAATTAATTTCGAGTAATAGGCTGCTCTGGCAGTCCATAGGGCCTTCCTATATAATCTAAGACTGTCTTGCCAGATTGAGCGAGCTTCAATAAGTTTGGAGGAACGCCATTTCCTCTCAAGTTTTTGCACATTTTGCTTTAATTTGTGAACCTCTGTATTAACAGGGAGCAAGTTTCTTTTGCTTTATGAGTTTCTTTTTTAGCAGAGCAACAGAGTCTAAAGTCGTCCTTAATAAACTTCCTGCCTCTGACTGACCAAAGAGGCCTCAGACATCCTGCATTGGCCAAGTAGTCAAGCAGAGGTGCCTTTGACTTCTGAAGGTCCTCAATGGTTGTGCTTTCAGATACCTGCCATCACAAGGAGCAGCATATTGGCTTGTTATAGAAGCTAGTTACTAATAACTTACTGGTAAGAGGTAACCCTTTAGTGAAAACATCAGTAATAATAAATGAACAGAATATGGCACAAACATTAAGAAAATCTGCCTAGATCAGACAGTCCCTGTAAAGTGAGTGAATAGTGCTCACATGTAATACTCACATGTGACTCTCCATACTCGCAACTATTGCCTGCTGTAATCCTTCATCCTCAGAACTATCTTCAGAAATGGTAGCAATGAGTGTTAAATAAGAAGAATAGTTGTCCTCATCAACACTGCTTGCTCCATTATGTCTGGTATCAAAAGCAGCACTGAGATCTAGAAGTACAAGTATGGAGACAAGACCTCTATCGGATGCCAGGAAAGGTTGTTAGAAACTTTTATCAGTGCTGTTTCAGTATTATACTAAAAGGTCGTTAGAGTGGAGATGTCTCTAGGACAGCCTTCTCAAGGATCTTGGAGAAGTAGGGAAGGTTGGATATAGGTCTGTAATTAACTAATACATCTGGGTCAAGGGAAGGTTTCTTTAATAGTGGTTTGATGACAGCCACCTGTGGTACATAGGCCTTTGACTAAAGAGAGCTTGATCTGGTTCAGTATAGAAATGTTAACTAAAGGAAAGACATCCATAAGCAGTCTAGCTGGGACCGGGTGAAGTAGACAAGTGGATGAACTACACACCAAGGCTGTCCCTGAATCTTTGGCCATAACAATCCAAATAAACCTTACGGGCATAGCTATAGGTAAGACAAAACACTGTTTGTTTCTTTTTGCAGATGATGTTGTTTTGTTTTTGACAAAGCTAGGAACCCCATTTAGGGCCCTTAGGCATATGCTGAATATATTCAGACAATTTTCTGATTACATAAAAGTAGAGCTCAACTTTGGGCTGCCATATACTACTTTCATACCACAGAGGTTCCAGCTTGGGTATAGGGAAAAAAAATGCAATAGAGCTTCCATTGAGTCAGTACCTCTATTCGTCACAAGCTAAAATACTCAGAAGATGCACACAAAATCCATTCCTCAAAAACTCTCTGACAATATGGCATGAAGCCCACACCTTCTTAAATAATACCCCCAAACTTTCTTGTTTCACACTCATATGGGGAAATAAAAACTTCACTCCTGGGAGGCGTAACATGGGATTCAGGCATTGGATGGAGAGAGGATTAAGCAAAATAAAAGATCTTTATGATGAAGGTACTCTAATGTCATTCACACAATTAAAAGATAAATTTGACCTTCCTGGGAAACATCACTTTAAGTAAATGCAACTAAGAAGCTACATATACTCCCAAATTAAAACTACTTCGGAACCCTCACTATCTACCATTGAACAACCCATGGCAAATCACATACATGGCAGAGGTTAAATAACCATCTTTTATGGTATACTATTAGCAGGTTCTAAAGAAAACTCCCTTTCTTATCTATCTGCATGGGAAAACGATCTTCAGGAGGAAGCATGTCTTCTGGCTCAAACTCAAACTATAAATACAAGATGCAAACTTCTACAGTATAAATGGTTACTTAGGACTTGTATCGCACCTGTTAAATTGCACCACTTTAATCCCAATACCCCGACCACTGCATCAAATGTATGGAAGATGTTGGTACCCTGCTACATTGCATGTGAACTGTCAAAAACTGCAGATATTCTGGAAAGAGGTTCTTGACTTAATCCCTAAGTTGAGAGAAAGGGTTGTTTCAGTTGAGGCTAAGATATGTTTGTTGCATATATACCCTGAGGATTTCCCAGCATCTTTAAAGGAACGTAAACTAATTAATTTCTGTCTGCTACAAGCTAAACGTGTAAGTGCCTTAAAATGGAAGGAGATTCAGGGACCTACTGTACATCTGATCAATGGATTACAGAGCTGTCATCTAATCTGGTACTTGAAAAACTGATTTACATGGCAAGAGGAAAAGTTGAGGACTTTTACAAGATGTGGTCTTCTTCCTAACCTTTATGAATAACCTAAATGTGAAAATGCCTAGAACTGGACAAGGACTGATGCCACCACCTTTATGACCTCAAAATGGCTTATTACTAGCTCCATGGCTAGAGCACTAGCATTGTGAAATGGGAATAGAAATAGAGATGAAGAGGATGACTGAATTACGGATTTATGATGCATTGAATATATGGTTCTGTATGCATATTGATATACTGATGTTCACTGAAATGTATGTATACTCAATATGTAATGCACAAACGGATATTGTCAGGTAGTTGTTTTTTTTTTTTTTTTTTTACCATAGATCTTATTGTGGGAGGAGGGGGGTTTAGAGGAGTTTCTGTTTCTGAGTGTTGTATTATTATGTTTATGGACGTGTGTTCTTTAAAGTGGAAAATCAATTAACAATAATGATAATACCATAAGTATTGGAACTGTAGATAATGATAATGATGAAGTATACAGAAGGTATTGTGGTGATTATGATAACAATAGTAGTAACAATAATAATAGTAGTAGCTGTACAGAATAGTAATAGAATTAAAATAGATTATGACTAAACAGTGGTAATCGCAGTAGGTTTCAAGCAGGACCGCAGCAGGAGATCCAACCACGATCCATGGAAACCTGAGAGATGAGAAAGCACAAGGACTCCAGGGAAGAAGTTGAGTTAATAACATGTATTAATGGGACATAAATGTGTGACAGGAGAGTCAGAGGAAGATCAAAGTGCAGATCAGATCCCTGGCGGTGTAAGCCTATAGCAACATAGGGTCAGCCCTAACTATATGCTTTGTCAAAAAGTTTTAAGTCCACTTTCAAACGTAGAGAGAGGGTAACCACCTCCAGAACCGAAACTGGAAGATGATTCCACAGTAGAGGAGTTTGATAACTAAAGGCTCTGGTTCCCGATCTACTTTTGAAAACTCTAGGAACCACAAGTAGCCCTGCATCTTGGGAACGTAAAGCTCTGGTAGGATAATAGGGTACTATCAACTCTTGAAGATATGATGGTGCCTGGCCATTCAGGGCTTTATATGTGAGGCAAAGAATTTTAAACTCTATCCTGGATTTTACAGGCATCCAGTGTAGAGAAGCCAGAACAGGAGAAATATGATCTCTAATGCTAGTTCTTGTGAGTAATTGTGCAGCAGCGTTCTGGATTAGCTGGAGAATCTTTAGAGACTTATTGGGGCAACCTGATAAAAGGGAGTTGCAATAATCCAGCCTGGAAGTAATGAATGCATGGACTAATTTTTCTGCATCTTTCCGACTCAGAATGTGCCTAATTTTTGCAATATTGAGGAGGTAAAGGAATGCAGTCTTTGAAATGTGTGTTATGTGTGAGTTAAAGGACATGTCCTGATCAAAAATAACTCAAAAATAGATTCCTTACAGTGGAGCTTGAGACCAAGGCTAAGCCATCTAGCGTTGCTATTGTTGAAGCACACTTGCTTCCCCGAATGCGTTGATGTGAGAGAGTTAACACAGAGTCGTTGAATAGCTTCGAAACAGTTATTTATTTAGAAACAAAGATCTTTGGAGGTCCCACCACAAAGTACAAGTCTGTTTCAGCCAAACATCAAGTGGGATCTGAAGCAGTCAAGGAAGTACATCATTATATCTACCTTAAGATAACGCCGGTTGTTCTTACTGAGATATGGTGTCCTTCTCCTGCTATGTATGACGCATCTACCTCCCTCAGAGTGTGCAGTACAGAGACAAACAAATATGTCTGTTTTACATGATTACATTATGTGGCGGCACGAGGGCGGGACCGCCGCATGCTAGGGAAGGGGGCTATGGAAATAAATAATAGCTGCCAGACAACGCCACCCCGGGAATTTCACCCAGGGAATTCTTTCCAAGGGACTAACTCCACAAGAATAGACCGTAGCTCGTAAGAATAATTATATTTTATTTACAATAAAAAAAGAAGAAACCAAGCACTTAAAATACATGAACTCAGAAGAACAAACCTGTCACTCAAATGATACAGAAAACCAATCAGGGCTGAACCTCCCGGGCTTGATCCAAACAATATAAAGAACCCCTGGAACACCACACGTGAAGCAAACCAAAACTGGGACAAAAATTCACCCGACGTGCAAACAACACAAAGGCGACTTTGGCCCTTCTTGTACAGGGCATCAGTGTTACGTGACCAGTCCAGTTTATGGTTGAGGTAAACACTGTGGATTAATAAATATTTACTGTGCGTTATTCTGTTATATGCTTTAGTATAATTCATAATGTTACAATCATGTAGAACTGGTTTGTCTCAGTACTGCACACACTCTGAGGGAGATAGAGGCGTCATACATAGAGAAGGACACCATATCTCAAGTCACTCTGACCGACAGACGAAGACACTGATACACCACCCCTCCCCTCTGGCTTGAGTGGAAAGGTGCTGAGACTAACAACAAGTGTTCTCTTAAGGTATATATAATGATGTACTTCATTGAGTGCTTTAGATCCCACTTGGAGTTTGGCTGAAACAGACTTAAAAATAACTCTGTTTTAAGGCTATTCAACGACTCTGTTTTAATTCACTCACATCAACCTACTCGGGGAAGCAAGTGTGCTTCAACAACACCCAGAAACTTAAAACTGTCCACCATCTCAATGTCTGAGCCCTGGATGTTCACCGCTGTATGTGGTAATGTCCTTACCACAGGTTTAATTCATTTGTCCAGCGCTGGTCATCTTCAGCTGTCCCTTTGGCTCCACTCTGTTCATGTCCTGAGATGGTCTTCAGGCCCCTCCATACATCTCATGTGTTGTTCCGCATCAGCCGCTCCTCCAGCTTCTTCCTGTAGCTGTTCTTGGCCTGCCTGATTGTGTACTTGAGTTCACACTGAACTCTCTTCTGCTTCACTCTGTCCCCTGAAAAGAAAGTCCTCTTCTTCTGGTCCATCAGGGCTTTTAGCTCAGGGGTCACCCAGGGCTTGTTGTTGGAGAAACACCATACCCTCCGGGTTGGCAATGTAATGTATGTTAATGTAGTTTGTGATGCAGTCAGTCAGGCCATTGATGTCATCACCATGAGAGCTGTAAAGTGTCTCCCAGTGTGTGGTTTGGAAACAGTCTCTCAGTCTCTCACTGGCCTCATCAGTCCACACTTTCACAGACTTCTTCTGTGCAAGCTCTCTTCTTACCCTGAGTGCATATTCGGGGTGCAGATGAACAAGACAGTGTTCAGAGCGTCCAAGCAGGGGGAAGGGCTGCGGAGGTGTATGTGTCCAGTATCTTGTTGTCCCTGGTGTGGCACTTCACATACTGTGTGAATGTGGGGAGAGTGGAAGATAGAGAGGCTCGATTGAAATCTCCACTGATAAGCAGGAGGGACTGTGGGTGTTGAGTCTGCATCAAAGACAAAAACCATCCAGGGAAATTACTGAGTCCAGTATCAGTCCATTCAGCCAGGTCTCAGTGAAGCACATAAGGTTGCACTCTCTCTACACCCCTGCAGCCAGATCAGCACCGTAAGCTTATTGGAGAGGGAACGGACATGGCCCATAATAATGGAGGGCAGATATGGTCTGTATATCAGTTTCCTCTCCTGGATCTTTCATCCCGCTCTGCAGCCTCTCCTTCTCTTCCATATTTCCACAGGAATCTGTGGTTTCGCCGTGTAGAGAAGAGCAGGGCGGCATAGAGCTAACAGCTGATCCCTGGGGTAAACAATAGAGCCATGGAAGAAGCTGAAGGGGTCTCCGAGTGGAGTGTGAAAAAGGTAAAAAAAAAACAGCAAAAAGTAAAAAACGAAACTAATAAAAGTGGTGTCCCTGTGTGCTCATTTGCAACAGGGATCAACCACATTAAACAAAACAGGTAAAGCACTCCAAAAAACAGTAGAAAATACTAAAAAGAAGTGGGGGCAGAGTTGCCACAACTTGAAGCTGCTCCTGCAGCGCCATCTTGAAATAATACTTGTGTTTCCTAGAAGTCTTCAAAAGTAGATCGGGAAGCTTTAGTTCAAGCTTCTCTACTGTAACTATCTTCCAGTTTCAGTCCGTTAGGTAGATACCCTCTCAGGCAGGGTAGAAGCCAAGGGAAGGAGGTGATGCAGGTGGAGGTTGGTGCCGGTGGATGGAACTCTGGGGAAACCTGTGAAGACGTGAGGAGAATGCGAGACACCAAGGCCAGACTACACAGCATAACAGATAAAAACGGAACAACAAGGAGAGGAGAGGAGAGGAGATGGCTCTCTGTCTCAGTCTAAGCCTATGGCAGCATAGCTATAAAATGGTTAAGAGTTACCTGAGACAGCCCTAAGTAAAATGCTATCATAGAGGAATGTTTTTAGCCTGGACTTGGATGTGGAGAGAGTGTCTGCCTCTCTGAGCCATGGAGAGAGTTGGTTCCACAGTAGTGGAGCACGGTAGCTGAAGGCTCTAGCTCCCAGTCTGTTTTTAGAAATACTGGGAACCACTAGCAGACCTGCATTCTGGGAGCAAAGTGTTCTACTGGGGCAATAAGGAACAATGATGTCCTTAAGATAGGACAGAGCTTTGTTATTGAATGGAAGGATTTTGAAGTCTATCCTATATCCTACAGGAAGCCAATGGAGGGAGGCTAAAACAGGTGAGATATGCACTGTCTGATTAACTCCTGTCACTACCCTCGCTGCAGCATTCTGGACCAACTGGAGACTCTTCAGAAAGTCTTTAGGACATCCGGACAGATGCAGGGTTACTTGTGGTTCCTAGAGTCTAGTTCCTAAAGTAGATCGGGAACGGGAGCCTTTCAAGCTCCTCTGCTGTGGAACCATCTTCTGGTTTCACTCCAGCATGCTGCTATAGGTTTAGACTGCCAGGGGATCTCTCATGACGCATGTCACGCCTCACTCCTCTCTTTCTCTCTCTCGACCCAACCAGTCAAGGCAGATGGCTGCCCATCTAGACCCAGGCTCTGCTCCAAGGTTTCTGCCTTCTAAAAGGCAGTTTTTCCTTTTGGGTGCTCTGTATTACACAATTTAATAAAAGAGTTTGGTCTAGACCTGCTGTAATTGGAAAGTGTCATTAGATAACTTTTGTTGTGAATTGACGCTATATAAATAAACTGAACTGAAATGGACACCACCTCGACAGCCAGCGATTGAATGATGACTGGTGGTTAAACACGTCATCACTGGTCAGATTGGGCAGGGGTCCGGAGAAAACTAGTCCGACATAGTGCATAGTGCAAATGTACACACAGATTAAACATTAATTCATTAAAGTTACCTCCAACTGGTGTAGTCGAGTGTCATTACCACCCACATGTATTATTATTTTACTGTATTTAAGCTTACCTTTAGTCAGCAGTTTTAGTTATGATACGTCACCCACTCTGGCCACAGGAATGCATTTGACTGTAGTAGTTGGTGTCACCAACTTCACCTTTCTGACTATAGAACTTCTGAAGTTCACTGTCCATTGCATTGTGATAAATTCAGTCACCAGCACTAATATTAGGATGGAAATACCTAAGATAATTCAGATCAACAAGTGCTGAAAATGGTGCCTTTATTTGCCTGTTTGTTCAGAGGCCTGGCTTTAAGTTTAATATTGGTAAACATGGAATATACTTGATGGCTACATTCATGATACACTAAGCTACCAAAAGTCAGTCTTCTTTCATTCATTTCTTCAAAATGTCGACTCCTGTGAATTACAGAGACAAGACAATATATTTATTCAAAATTGATTTTTGTAAAGATGAACTTATGCTGACAATGATGCCCGCATCATTGTAATTTAATTGTTTAGCTAGTTCAGCTAGTTCCTGTTAGCTTTTCTCTTATTTTATTAAAGCATCCTTTGTTCATCATACCTCACCCTGTGTCCACATTTTGGATCCTTCATTTAAACGTATTTCAATCAAGTTGGAATGAATTGATGCAAGATTCACCACTTTGTGAAACACGATTGTTTAAATGATATTACTATAAGGGCTCGGGGACACTTGGCAAAACCATTGCCAGTGTAGACTTACTTTGTAAATGATACATATACATTTACACAGTGGCCCAACTTTTTTTGGAGTCAGGGTTGGTCAAGAAAAAAGCTATGGAATTGGGTGACTGATGATCAGCTGTAGTCCAGTGTTTGAAGCTGACTAAGTAAATGGTCCAGAGAACTCTTTTTTTTCTATTTGTGATTTTTTGTTTATATCTAACATCAAAGCCCATTGGCATCTGGGCAAGTGCAAGCACCTTGCGAAGATGTAATGAATGAATCGGTCTCTTGATACTGAATGCTGAGGGTGGAGTTGATTACAGGTAACAAGGAACAGCTGCCCAGCTGCTGAGTGGGAGGGAAGGAGCCAATAGGCCATCATGGCCAGCCATAGACACACAGGAGAACACAGACAGAACAGTGGACAAAATCTAAATACTCGGGTGGAGGACACAGAAGAGAACAAAGGGGAAGGAAAACTGACAGGGCCTGAAACCATGCACCATCTAACGCAAAAGTAAATTGTACATTTATCCTTACAAGTATATGAAATCTCGTCCCACCGGATCCTTCCCTTCATCCAAGGTCTCCAGAGATTGTCTTTGGATGCTGACCTGATCTTAACAGAGACTGAAAGGAATTTTTTTTCCAAAGGAGTTTTATGGAGCAAAGTGCTGGAGTATTGTGAGTCCATTTGAATATTTTTTATAATTGCTTTATTCAACAACCATTTATGAAACGAACAATAATACATAAATGGTGGACAATATACATAATGAAAACTGAGAAAGAGATAAATGATACAGAAAATAAAAAAGTAATAAATAGATAAATAGTAAATAGATAAATAAGAATGAAATAAATCAAAAATATAAATAAATACATGCCAAGGTCACAAGTAAAATAGGAATAGAATTAACTTGAATTAAATATTATTAAAGTGGGAGCACACCTTCATAGTTTTAATAGCTTTCTTATTTTTAGAAGAAGACACTGATTTAAAATACAATTCGAGTTCTTTCATAAAAACATAAAAAAGAGGTCTGACTTTGGAAAATTTACATTGACTGGATGTAGAATTTTGCAAGAATTATAATAAGATTAATTAAATAATATTCTCTGTCAACTGAAGGATTCAAGGATTCAAGGATTCAAGGAGCTTTATTGTCATTTCACACACGTAAAACATGAGTGGAACGAAATTAGTTTCCCCGGTCCCAGTATAAGCCCAGTTTCCTAAACAAAATAAATATAAATATAAACAATGCTATATAATATAAAAACAGTGGAATATAGTGAAAACAGTAGATGATATAAACAACAGTTTAAACAGTATAAACAGTAGTGCAAATGGCTGACAGGGTAGTGCAAAAAGACCGTAGTGCAATGAACATGTGTAGTTTGAGTTCTGTGCAAATGCTGCATTGTGCAAAATGTTCCATGGGTGGTTGTTTGTGTGTTTGTTGGTGTGTGAGGTGTGAGTTTGGCAGCAGGGGCTACAGAGGACCTCCAGAGTTCAACAGTCTCACAGCTTCTGGGAAGAAGCTGTTCCTCAGTCTGGTGGTCCTGCTCTTGATGCTCCGCAGCCTCCTGCCTGAGGGGAGAGGGGCAAACAGTTTGTGTGAGGGGTGGGTGGGGTCCTTCATGATGCAGGAGGCCCTTTTCCTGCACCTGGAGGTGTAAATGTCTGTGGTTTTTGTGCGGCTTTCACCACCCTCTGCAGAGCTTTTTTCTCTGCTGCAGAGCAGCTGCCGTGCCACACAGTGATGCAGGAGCACAGGACGCTCTCCACCACACATCTGTAGAATGATGTGAGGATCGAACTCCCCAGTCCGGCACGCCTCAGCCTCCTGAGGAAGTAGAGGCACTGGTGTGCCTTACTGATGAGACAGGAAGTGTTGTTGCTCCAGGTGAGGTCGTCCGTTATGTGGACGCCCAGGTACCTGAAACTGGAGACCACTTCCACCGCTGTCCCTCCGATGTACAGGGGAGGAAGGGGGAGATGTCTGCCCCTTCTGAAGTCCACGATCATCTCCTTGGTCTCTTTCACGTTGATGCAGAGGTTGTTCTCTGTGCACCAACCCTCCAGGCGTTCCACCTCCTGCCTGTAGTCGGCCTCGTCGCTGTTGGCGATGCGTCCAACCACAGCTGTATCATCCGCAAACTTCACGATGAGGCAGCTCGGATGTTGCGCTGAGCAGTCGTGTGTTAGCAGGGTGAACAGGAGGGGGCTCAGCACACAGCCCTGGGGAGAGCCGGTGCTGAGGGTGATGGGGGAGGAGGAGATGTCATGGATCTTCACTGTTTGCGGCCTGTCCGTCAGGAAGTCCAGGACCCAATTGCAGAGGGTGGAGCTCAAACCGAGAGCACTGAGCTTGTGGATCAGTGTCTGCGGAATGATCGTGTTAAAAGCAGATGTGAAATCCACAAAGAGAAGGCGGACATAGGAGTCTTTATTCTCTAGGTGGGTGAGAGTTGTGTGGACCACAGAAGATATGGCATCCTCTGTGGATCGGTTCTTCCTATATGCGTATTGGTGTGGATCCACAGTGACGTCGATGCAGTCTTTGATACGGGCCATGACCAGTCTCTCAAAGCACTTCATGACTATCGGAGTGAGGGCTACTGGCCGATAGTCATTCAGGCTCGTCACTGTGGAGGTTTTGGGAATGGGGATGATTGTAGCGGTCTTCAGACAGGTGGGGACCGTCGCTTGTTGGAGAGAGGTGTTGAAGATGTCCGTCAGTACCTCTGTGAGCTGATGTGCACAGCCCTTCAGCACCCGCCCCGGGATATTATCGGGACCTGCAGCTTTGTGTGGGTTTATCCTCTGGAGGGTCCTCCTCACTTCAGCTGAGGTCACGCTGAGGGGCTCTTCACCAGGTGGGGGGGTGAGTCTGGTGCTGAGGGGGGCGTCCGGGTCAAAGAAATTGTTGAGAGCTTCAGGCAGAGAGGGGTCCCTGGGGCATTGTGCATCTTTGGTGTTATAGTCTGTGATGCACTTAATGCCCCTCCACATGCTCCGTGGATCGTTGGATGCAAAGTGTCCCTGGATACTCTGGGCGTATGCGGTCTTGGCCCTCTTCACTCCTGCCGTCAGCTCTCTCCTTGCCGCCCTGAGTGCCATTCTATCACCTGACCTAAACGCAGCATCCCTGGCTTTCAGCAGAGAACGGACCTCCGTGTTCAGCCAGGGTTTCTGGTTTGCGTAGGTGGTTACTGTCCTGGTACTGGTAACATCCTCTGCACACTTGTAGATGTAGCTGAGGACCGCAGATGTGGAGTCCTCCAGGTCCACCTCTCCCTCACGGACAGCTGCTTCCCTGAAGACCTGCCAGTCTGTGCGCTGGAAGGGACTGCATCGCTGGGCCACACGGTGATGGTCCTCAGCGTTGGTGTGTGGCGTCTGAGCAGCGGACGGTAGGCAGGAAGCAGCATGATAGAGATGTGGTCGGAGAAGCCGAGGTGGGGGTGGGGGGCAGCTCTGTATGCGTCTCGTTTGTTCGTGTAAACACGGTCCAGCGTGTTATTTCCCCGTGTTGGTATGGTGACATGCTGGTAGAACATAGGCAGGTTGTCTGTCAGGTTTACGTGGTTGAAGTCTCCCCCAACCACGTAAAAAGCCTCCGGGTGCTTGTGCTGGGGCGAGCTGATGTTATTGTGTAGCTCCCTTAGCGCCTCGTTAGCATTAGCACCCGGCGCGATGTAAACAGCCATAACAAACACGGGCGTAAACTCCCGAGGCAGATAGTGTGGCCGACATTTCACAGTCATATACTCTATCGCCTCAGAGCAGTGGCTGTTAACTTTTATACAGTTTGTACACCAACCTTTGTTAACGTAGACGCATAGTCCGCCCCCCCGAACTTTCCCCG
This sequence comes from Scatophagus argus, assembly GCF_020382885.2. Classification (NCBI taxonomy): domain Eukaryota; kingdom Metazoa; phylum Chordata; class Actinopteri; family Scatophagidae; genus Scatophagus; species Scatophagus argus. The sequence continues at coordinate 76,973 of NC_058501.1, forward strand.
ATAGCTGGTTACGGTCCGCTCGGAAGAGAAGCCGGCCGTCGATCTGGAAGGCTGGATCCGGCATGTTCTCGTTTAGCCATGTTTCCGTGAGACAAAGCACTGCACAGTTCCTCATCTCACGTGAAACCCCCAGCCTCAGTCGAAGTAGGTCCATTTTGTTGTCCAGAGAACGGACATTGGACAGGAACAGGGACGGGATCAGTGGTCTCCCGGCATTAGCCTTTAGCCTAGCTAACAGGCCGCCCCGTTTGCCCCTCTTCTGCTTCCGCGCACACCGCTTCCTCTTGCCCTCCGTCCGGTGTAGCCTGCTACGCCAGTCCGGTGTTCTTAGCAGCTGCAGTCTACCCAGCAAAGCTCTGAGTTGGTGTGAGGCCGTTGTTGTTGTTGTTGTTGTTGTAGTGGTCATAGTGTTCGAGCCGTCCCTTATTTTAAAGAGTTCGGCTCGGCTGTACCTTATTCGTTGGTTTAGACAACTGAAACAAGTAGAGTTGGCCTTCAGACCAGCACAAAAACTACAAAAAAAGGGCTTAAAGCCAGGAGCGTGAGAAGCCGCTGCACTACCGCGCGCCGCCATCTTGTGTCAATCTTGAAAAAACCAAAGAGCACATCTTGCAAGAGAAGTTTAAAGTCACAGAAGATATTATCTAAAATAAAATTGCAGATATCTTGCCACAATTTATGGGTATAATTACAATTCCAAAACTGATGGGTAACAGTCTCAGCATGGGAGTCACAAAAGGCACAGTTTAAATTTAGATCATCAGATCTAAGATGGCGCCGCGGACGGTCGCCTCGGAGTTTCTCTCCACCCTGTGGACTATCTTTTTTGTAGTTTTTGTTAGTTTTCCGGTAGTTTTCTCATTTCAATACACCAGAGAAGAACTCTTGAGCATAAGAGATACATCTCTACCCAATTTTCCACCACTTTTCCACAATTCTGGAAGTTTTCCGGGGTTTTTGGTCAGAGGCGCAGCGGCTCTCTATGGAATTACGCGGAGATGGAGACGCCGTCGGGGGAAGCGCGCAGGAGCGCTCGTTAGGCTGAGGCAGCGGGGGTTACGCACGGCGCTCCCGTCTATTCACCTGGCAAATGTTCGCTCCCTGGCAAACAAAATGGACGAACTGCTGCTTCTAATCTCCAAAAACTCCGACTTTAGGAACTCCGCCGCTCTGTGTTTCACTGAAACCTGGCTCAGCGAACACATCCCGGACGCTTCTCTCCAGCTGCCCGGCTTCCGGCTCTTCCGTGCGGACCGCAACTCAGAGCTCTCTGGAAAGAAGAGGGGAGGTGGAACGTGCTTTTTTGTCAACAAAGGTTGGTGTGAAGATGTCACAGTGTTAAGGAAATCATGCAGTCCTCATCTTGAGTCTTTATTCATAAACTGTAAACCATTTTATTCACCGCGGGAGTTCTCCTCGTTCATCCTGGTCAGTGTTTACATTCCACCTCAGGCATGTGTAACGGAGGCGTTACAACATCTAGCTGACCAGGTATCAGACATGGAGGCTAAACATCCAGACTCCCTGCTCATCATTCTTGGGGATTTTAACAGAGCAAACCTCAGCCAAGAACTCCCAAAATACAGACAACAGATAAAGTGTCCCACCAGGGATGCTAACACACTGGACCACTGTTATACTGTTTTAAAGGACTCCTATCGCTCTGTTTCCCGTGCTGCTTTGGGACTCTCTGACCACTGCATGGTCCATCTCATCCCAACCTACAGGCAGAAGTTAAAATCAGCAAAGCCTGTAGTGAGGACAATTAAGAGATGGACAGCTGAGTCAAAGCTGGAGTTACAGGCCTGCTTTGACTGCACTGACTGGAGTGTCTTCGAGGCTGCTGCCACAGACCTGGACGAACTGACTGACACTGTGACATCCTACATCAGTTTTTGTGAGGACTCATGTGTGCAGACCAAAACCTTCTGCACATACAACAACAACAAACCATGGTTCACCAATAAACTCAGGAAGCTGCGCCAGGCTGAGGAGGAGGCCCACAGAAGTGGGGACAGGGTCCTGTACAAGCAGGCCAGGAACACACTGACGAGGGAGATCAGAGCTGCAAAGAGGTGCTACTCTGAGAAGCTGAAAAACAGGTTTTCAGCCAACGACCCTACTTCAGTGTGGAAAGGCCTGAGAGACATCACCAACTACAGGAGCCCATCCCCCCACCCTGTGGGTAACAAGGGACTGGCAGAGGAGCTGAACAGCTTCTACTGCCGCTTTTCACACCCTTCTCCCACCCCATCCACAACACTCAACCTCTGTGCCATACCTGACACCTCCCCCTCCCCCCTCAACTCAGACCTCCTACCAGCACTGAAGGTCAATGTGGAGGAGGTGCATCGGCTCTTCCAGCGGCAGAAGACCAGGAAGGCTCCAGGACCTGACGGGGTGTCCCCCTCCTGCCTGAGAATCTGCGCTGACCAGCTGGCACCCATCTTCACCCAGATCTTCAACAGATCTCTGGAGCTGTGTGAAGTACCCTCCTGCTTCAAACGTTCCACCATCATCCCAGTCCCCAAAAAACCCACCATCACGGGGTTGAATGACTACAGACCCGTCGCCCTGACGTCTGTGGTCATGAAATCCTTTGAGAGGCTGGTGCTGAACCACCTGAAGTTCATCACAGGCCCCCGGCTTGACCCCCTGCAGTTTGCCTACCGGGCAAACCGGTCGGTGGATGACGCAGTCAACATGGGACTGCACTTCATCCTCCATCACCTCGACACCCCAGGGACATATGCCAGGATCCTGTTTGTGGACTTCAGCTCTGCATTCAACACCATCATCCCAGAAATCCTCCGCCAGAAGCTCTCACAGCTCACAGTGCCGACCTCCACCTCTCAGTGGATCTACAACTTCCTCACTGACAGGAGGCAGCAGGTGAGGCTGGGGAGCATCACCTCCAGCACCAGAACCATCAGTACCGGCGCCCCCCAGGGGTGTGTTCTTTCCCCGCTGCTCTTCTCCCTATACACTAACGACTGCTCCTCAGGGGACCCGTCCGTAAAACTACTTAAGTTTGCGGACGACACTGCCTACAGACGTGAAGTAGACCAGCTGGTCCTCTGGTGTGGTCAGAACAACCTGGAGCTTAACCCGCTCAAGACTGTGGAGATGACAGTGGACTTTAGGAAGAACCCACCCACCTTACCTCCTCTTCCCATTTTCAACAACACAGTGTCTACTGTGGACTCCTTTAAGTTCCTGGGAACTACAATCGCCCGGGATCTCAAGTGGAAGTCCCACGTAGACCTAATCAGGAAAAAGGCCCAGCAGAGGTTGTATTTTCTGCGACAGCTGAAAAAGTTCAACCTGCCTCAGGAGCTGCTGACCATCTTCTACACCTCCATTGTCCAGTCTGTTCTCTGCACTTCCATCACTGTCTGGTTTGGATCGGCCACCAAACAGGACAGAAACAGACTGCAACGGACAATCAGGTCTGCAGAAAAAAATCATCGGGGCCGACCTGCCCTCCACCCAGGACTTATACCAGTCCAGGGTCAAAAAACGGGCAGGAAGCATCACTGCAGACCCCTCTCACCCTGCACACAAACTATTTGATCTGCTTCCCTCTGGTAGGCGTTACAGAGCTCTGTATGCCAAGACTACCAGACACAAAAACAGTTTCTTTCCCCAGGCTGTCTCCCTGATCTCCCCGTAAACCACCTGCCATTGTGTGAACCATCACACTGTTTGCACTACCTCATTCCACTGTTTGCACTATATATATATATATATATATATATATATATATTTTTTTTTTTTTTTTCTCTTGTAAATATTTTATTCTTCTTTTTATTATTATTATTGCTATTTTGTATTTTGTATGGTGCACAGGACAGAGAAAAATCCGGAGTCAAATTCCTTGTATGGTCACACATACTTGGCAAATAAAGCTGATTCTGATTCTGATTCTGATTCTGATATTTGAATTTGATAAAAAAGGATTTAACTGGGTAACACAGATGAATAATTTTAAATGACACTTCTTTCACTTTATTAATCACAAAGAATTTTTGAGGCAGGGACCAGATTTTAGTTAAGTTATTTACATGACTATTCCAATAAGATATTCCATGTGAAATAGAAACAATATTACTTTGGAAAAGAGCACAGATCTTACGGTTATTCTTACAACTAGATGGATTGCAGCATACTTTACCAACTGGTGAGTCAGTTAGAGCTGTAAAAGGGACATCAGGCATAGAAACAGACATATTATTCTTGAATAACATAAGAACACCAGATGGAATAGCATCGAAGACTATAGCATACTGTTTAGGTGTTACAGGTATCCCATAGTGTTGAAGGAACTCTTGATAAGAAAATAAAACACCATTGCTGTTGAATTAAGAAGAATTAAGAATTAAGAATCACTTTATATTATTTTTACATACACACACTGAATTTGTCTTCTGCATTTGACCCATCCTGAGTTGAACACACATGCAACACCAGGCAAATTACATGCAGTGAAACACACACAGGAGCAGTGGACTGCATCAAGCACCCGGGTAGCATATTGGGGGTTAAGTGCCTTGCTCAAGGGCACATCAGCCGGCTAATGGAGGGGGGGAGCAATTTTTTCACATTAATCACTCCACCACACTCAAATTTTTCCTGCCCGTCCGGTGGGGGAATCGAACCAGTGACCCTCCGATCACAAGCCGTTTCTCCAACCTGTAGGCCACGGCTGCCCCGTAATATAGTTGTTTTACCCAGGTAAAATTATTGTTAAACCATTCCTCAAAGAAAAAGGATCTGTTTTGGTAAAGCAAATCTTTGTTATTCCAAACAGAGTAACAGTGCGGTGAGTTCATTTGATTAACAGTAAGAACCGCTCTTTAATTTCAATTCAATTCATTTTATTTATATAGCGCCAATTCACAACAAAAGTTATCTCATGACACTTTCCAATTTGAGCAGGTCTAGACCAAACTCTTTAATTAAACTGTAAATACAGAGAGCCCAACATTCCCCTTTGAGCAAGCACTTGGTGACAGTGGCAAGGACAAAACGCCTTTTAGAAGGCAGAAGCCTCGGAGCAGACCCCGGCTCAAGATGGGTGGCCATCTGCCTTGACCGGTTGGGTTGAGAGAGAAGGAGAGAGAGGGAGGGAGAGAGAGAGAGAGCAAGGGAGAGAGGGAGAGGGGGTGGGGTGTGAGAGAAGGAGCACACAAGCAGAGATGCATAGCAGCAGTAATAATACCAGAAGTATCGGAAATGTAGATAATGATAATGACAATGAAGTATACAGAAGGTATTATGGTGATTTTGATAACAGTAGTAGTAACAATAGTATAGCTATGGAGTAGTAACAATAATGGTAATAGCTGTACAGAGTCGTAACAGAATTGAATCAGATTATGACTAAAACAGTAATAATCGCAGTTTTCGAGCAGGACGACAGCAGGGGCCGCAGCAGGAGGTCCAATCATGATCGATAGGAATCAGCGGGACAAGAAAGCACAAGGACTCAAATCAAGGAATCAAATCAACCATCACCTGCCTCAATGACCACCGACCTGTCGCTCTGACCCCGGTTATTATGAAGTGCTTCGAGAGGATCCTCCTGAGATACATCAAGGACGCCATCCCCGTTGGCCTGGACAGTCTGCAGTTCGCCTACAGGGAGAACCGTTCTACGGAGGATGCCGTCTCGCTAGCACTTCACATGGCCCTGACTCACCTGCAGCATCCTAACACCTATGTTAGGATGCTATTTGCGGACTTCAGCTTTTAACACCGTCCCCCCGGATATGTTGGCCCTGAAACTCCACAACCTGGGTTTGTCAGAATCACTCTGCTCCTGGATCAGGGACTTCCTCACCAACAGGCCCCAGGTGGTGAGGATAGGGGAGTCTACATCAGCCCCACTGATCCTCAACACTGGCACGCCGCAGGGTTGTGTACTCAGCCCTGCCTTATTCACACTCTACACACACGACTGCTCTGCTATCCACCCCACAAACATGGTCGTTAAGTTTGTGGACGACACCACTGTGGTGGGTCTCATATCTACCAATGATGAGACCCACTACAGAGACGAGGTCCAGAACTTGACACAGTGGTGTTTCAGGAACAACCTCATCCTGAACATCAGCAAAACCAAGGAGGTCATAGTGGACTACAGGAGGTCCAGGAAGACTGATCACGCTCCCGTCTGTATACTTGGGGAGGCGGTTGAGCGGGTGGACAGCATTAAGTTCCTGGGCATCCACATCTCCTCTGACCTCTCCTGGTCAGTGAACACCTCACACCTGGTGAAAAAGGCCCAACAACGGCTTTTCTTTCTCAGGAAGTTGAAACGGACTGGACTGTCTACTCAGCTGCTCATGAACTTTTACAGAGCCACCATCGAAAACATCCTGTGCCTCAGTGTGACTGTGTGGTATGGCAGTTGCACAGTACAGGACAGAAAGGATTTAGCCCGGGTGTTGAGGACAGCACAGGGGATTGTGGGCTGCAGTCCACCAGATCTGGACTCAGTTTACACTGCCCGAGTCCAGAAGAAGGCAAGACACATTGCCACAGACCCCACCCACCCGGGCAACGAACTGTTTGTACCGCTTCCATCAGGAAAGCGCTGTTTGTACCGCTTCCATCAGGAAAGCGGTACAGGAACATTAAAACCAGCACCAACAGACTCAGGGACAGCTTCTTCCCCAGAGCTGTTAAAGCAATAACCCCCCTACAGTGAAACACTCACGTCCCACCCCATACAGGACTTCACACATACACCCTCCCCTGTCTATCTGCATACACACACACAGCATACACATAGTCTGGCACTAAGTGCACTTTGTTTTTATCTACCTCATTTTGTATTTTGTATTTTATATTTTTATATTTTTTTCTTAAGTGTGCAATTTTAATTTTCTCTGACTATTTATAAGTGTGTTTTTAAGCTGAGAATCTGCACAAAATTTCGTTATGCTTGCATAATGACAATAAAGACTCTTGAAGGACTGGACAGGAAAGTTTTCTACTCTTAAATATAGAGAGGGTGTCCGCCTCCCGGGCCGAAACTGGAAGATGGTTCCATAGTAGAGGAGCTTGACAACTAAAGTGTCATGCCTGGTGGTTTTTGGTTATGCTTTGTCTTTTGATTTCTGTCCATGTGTCATGTTCCATGTTGTCTTGTGCTTCCATGTATTATGTTAAAGGTTTTTGTCATGTCCTGTTTTATTTTGAAAGTGTCTCTTCCCCTGTGTGCCCTGTTTTCGTGTAGCTTTGCTTTAGTTTTCTTGATTGCTTTCTCCCTCCTGATGTGTGTCACCTGTGTCTCATTGTCATGTCTATTTAGTCCTTGTCTTCCCAGTCACCTTTGTCTGAGCGTTGAATGTCATTTGTATCATGCCAGGAGTTTTTTGCCTTGTGCTTCCATGCCATGCCAGGAGTTTTTGTCCCACAGTCACAGTAAGTGTGAGTTTGTTTTAGTTAGGTTTTTGTTTTCTAAATAAAGACAATTGTTTTTTGGACCTCCACCACGCCTGTCAGCTCCTTTTTGACTCTGCATCGGGGTTCAGCTAATTTCTGCGTCAGCGACGCCGACTTATCGTGACAGAACGCTCAGACCACATTGAACCCCGCAGAGTCTCCGTTTTGGGGCACCAGACTGGCAATCAGGCCCCCTCCCAGTCTGGGCCACCTCTGGAAGGTGCACATGTACCGCTTGAGGTCCAGGGGAGGCCTGCACCCAGCGACAGGCTCCTGCTCCGCGGACCGAGCCGCCTGCCGCCGCGGAGGTCACAGATCCTGTCCCTGCTCCGCGAACCAGGCCGCCTGCCGCCGCGGAGATCTTCGTTCCTGTCCCTGTTCCTGCTCCACGGGCCGGGCCGCCTGCCGCCGCGGAGGTCTCCGTTCCTGTACCTGCTCCGCGGACCAGGCTGCCTGCCGCCGCGGAGATCTTCGTTCCTGTCCCTGTTCCTGCTCCGCGGACCAGGCCGCCTGCTGCCGCGGAGGTCACAGATCCTGTCCCTGCTCCGCGAACCAGGCCGCCTGCCGCCGCGGAGATCTTCGTTCCTGTCCCTGTTCCTGCTCCGCAGACCAGGCCGCCTGCCGCCGCGGAGATCTTCGTTCCTGTCCCTGTTCCTGCTCCGCGGACCAGGCCGCCTGCCGTTGCGGAGGTCTCCGTTCCTGTTCCTGCTCCGCGGACCAGGCCGCCTGCCGCTGCGGAGGTCACAGTTCCTGTCCCTGTTCCTGCGCCGCAAACCAAGCCGCCTGCCGCCGCGGAGGTCAAAGTCCCTGTCCCTACTCCGCGGACCAGGCCGCCTGCTGCCGCGGAGGTCTCCGTTCCTGTCCCTGCTCCGCGGACCAGGCCGCCTGCAGCCGCAGAGGTCACAGTTCCTGTCCCTGCCCCATGGACCAGGCCACCCGCCGTCTCAGGACGCCATGTTTCAGCTGAAGGACCGCAGCCCACTGTTCCAGGTCTGGGTCCACCAGCACCCCAAGCTACGCCAGGACTCCATGCTTCAGCTGATGGCCCGCAGCCCACTGTTCCAGGTCTGGGTCCACCAGCACCCCAAGCTACGCCAGGACTCCATGCTTCAGCTGATGGACCGCAGCCCACTGTTCCAGGTCTGGGTCCACCAGCACCCCAAGCCTTGCCAGGTCTTCACACTTCACACCCATCTTCGTCGAAGTGTAAGTTAAGACTGATAAAAGACTTCATCTGTACTTCATTGCCTGCTTCTTTCGACCCCCTCCAGTTCGCCTACCGCACGAACAGGAGCACCGACGACGCCATCAATCACGTCCTCCACTCCACCCTCACCCACCTGGACAGCGGTCTGGGGAACTATGTGCGGCTGCTGTTCATCGACTACAGCTCCGCATTCAACACCATAGTTCCCCACAGACTGGTTTCTAAGCTCAGGGACCTGGGGCTGAACTCCTCACTCTGCTCCTGGGTCCAGAGCTTTTTGACTGACAGGTCACAGGTAGTGAGGATTGGTAAACACACCTCCAGCCCACGCACCCTCAACATCGGCGCCCCCCAAGGCTGCGTCCTGAGTCCTCTGCTTTACTCCCTCTACACCCATGACTGTAAAGCCATGTACCCCTCCAACATCATTGTAAAGTTCGCCGACGATACAGTGGTGGTAGGTCTGATCTCCAATAACAGGATAACGGCCTACACGGAGGAGGTGGATGCTCTGGCATCATGGTGTCGTACGAACAATCTAGACATGAACGTCCACAAAACCAAGAGGTTGATTGTGGACTTCAGGAGGGAGAAGCAGAGGAGCCATCATACCCCTCTCAGGATTTATGGGACACTGGTGGAGAGAGTCAGCAGCTACAGGTACCTCGGCGTCCACATCTCCGAGGACCTGACATGGACCACCCACATTTCCACCCTGGTGAAGAAGGCGAGGCAGCGGCTGTATTACCTCAGGCGACTGAGGAAATTCAGGGTCTCCACAGCGCTGCAGAGAACCTTCTTCACTGCAGCCATACAGTCTGTGCTCACTGGGAGCATCACTGCCTGGTATGGCAACTGTACGGTACAGGACAGGAAAGCTCTGCACAGAGTGATCCGCTGTGCTGAACGGACTACCAGGACAGCATTGCCCTCCATGCAAGAGGTGTATGCCAGCAGGTGTACATCCAGTGCACAGAGGATTTTGAAAGACACAAACCACCCGCACAATAGACTCTTTCAGTGGCTGCCATCGGGGAAACGTCTCCGGTCCCGCGTGGCCAAAACTGAAAGACTGAGGAAGAGTTTCTTCCCCCAGGCCATCAGGACACTGAACTCTCTTTCCCCCACTTAACTCACCCCCCCATACACACACATGCATACTTGTATACTATGTATACGATATGTATATTTATGTATATTTACATTCCCTCTGCCACTGAGGTTTAGATCTCTATATATACTTTATATTTTGTATTTTTTATTTTATTCTATTCTATTCTATTTTTTAACTTTTTATCTTTTATCTCATGTAAATTGTATTTTTTATTACTTTTGCACAGTTGTAAAAAGGAGTGTTGTTTTTTCATTTCACTGTGGATGCACATCCACATGTGACAAATAAAGAATTCTGATTCTGCAGTGGACGGGCCGCAGCTCACCGTCTCCGGGCTGGGTCTACCTGCCTCACCACGTCTTGTCGCCAAATCTCCACGTCTCGTCACCAGGTCTTCACGTCAGATCGTCAGGTCTCCACGTCTCGTCAGGTCTCCATGCCTCGTCGGGTCGCCACAGAGGCGGCTCATGGCTCAGCCCTCGGTCCCGGCCCAGCATTCAGGTAGACCGCCTGAGGCCTCACGTTGTGTCCTGGCCCAGCATTTGGGCAGACCCCCTGACTTATCAAGCCCCACCTGGGTGTTGAACTGGGGCCGCCCGCCCGAGATTGCAGGTTGGGCCACTGCCCTACACCAGGGCTGAATCCCTGACTTTGTTTTTTCTTGGTTTCATGCCTCTTTGGTTTTCCCCCCCTCCAGCCACCCAGCCTGTGTTAGACCTGTGTTTTCTTTTTTTAAGGGACATCTGGGATCTGTCCCTTAAGGGGGGGTTCTGTCATGCCTGGTGGTTTTTGGTTATGCTTTGTCTTTTGGTTTCTGTCCATGTGTCATGTTCCATGTTGTCTTGTGCTTCCATGTATTATGTTGAAGGTTTTTGTCATGTCCTGTTTTATTTTGAAAGTGTCTCTTCCCCTATGTGCCCTGTTTTCATGTAGCTTTGCTTTAGTTTTCTTGATTGCTTTCTCCCTCCTGATGTGTGTCACCTGTGTCTCATTGTCATGTCTATTTAGTCCTTGTCTTCCCAGTCACCTTTGTCTGAGCGTTGAATGTCGTATCATGCCAGGAGTTTTTTGCCTTGTGCTTCCATGCCATGCCAGGAGTTTTTGTCCCACAGTCACAGTAAGTGTGAGTTTCTTTTAGTTAGGTTTTTGTTTTCTAAATAAAGACAATTGTTTTTTGGACCTCCACCACGCCTGTCAGCTCCTTTTTGACTCTGCATCGGGGTTCAGCTAATTTCTGCGTCAGCGACGCCGACTTATCATGACATAAAGGCTCTGGATCCCAATCTACTTTTGAGGACTCTAGGAAACACAAATATCCCTGCATTTTGGGAATGCAAAGCTCTGGTGGGATAATAGGGTACTATTAACTCTTTAAGATAGGATGGTGCCTGACCGTTCAGGGCTTTATATGTGAGGAGAGTTTTAAAATCTATCCTGAATTTTACAGGTAGCCAATGTAGAGAAGCCAGAACAGGAGAAATATGATCTCTCATGCTGGTTCTTGTCAGTAGTTGTGCAGCAGCGTTCTGGATTAGCTGGAGAGTTTTTATAGATTTATTGGGAAAGCCTGATAGAGTTACAGTAATGAAGTTACAGCAATCCAGTCTAGAGCATGAATGCATGGACTAATTTTTCTGCATCTTTCTGACTCAGGATGTGCCTAATCTTTGCGATATTGCGGAGGTGAAAGAATGCAGTCTTTGAAATATTTGTTATGTGCGAGTTAAAGGACATGTCCTGGTCAAAGATAACTCCTAAATTTCTTACAGTGGAGCTTGAGGCCACGGCTAAGCCATCTATCAATGCAATATCACTGCATAATTTATTTCTAAGGTGTTCAGGGCCCAGAACAATAACTTCGGTTTTGTCTGAATTTAGAAGTAGGAAGTTGCTGGTCATCCAGGTTTTTATGTCTTTAAGACATGCCTGAAGCTTGACTAGCTGATTTGTTTCATCTGGCTTCATTGATAAGTACAATTGTGTGTCATCCGCATAACAATGAAAATGTATGGAGTGTTTCCTAATAATATCACCAATGGGGAGTATATACATAATATTGGCCCAAGGACAGAACCTTGGGGAACTCCATGACTAGCTTTTGTGAGTGTGGATGATGTATCATTAACATGAACAAATTGAAATCGATCTGATAAATAAGACTGAAACCAGCTTAATGCACTTCCTTTGATGCCAATTAGGTGTTCCAGTCTGTGCAGTAATATAGAGTGGTCAATGGTGTCAAATGCAGCACTAAGGTCTAACAGTACAAGGACAGAGATAAATCCCTTGTCTGATGCCAGGAGGAGGTCATTTGTGACTTTGACCAATGCTGTTTCTGTGCTATGATGAGCTCTAAAGCCAGATTGAAAATTTTCAAGTAAGTTATTATTTTGAAGAAAGTCACATAACTGATTGGCAACTGTTCTTTCAAGGATCTTGGAAAGAAAAGGGAGGTTAGGTATTGGTCTGTAGTTGCTTAAAACCTCTGGGTCAAGTGTGTGTTTTTTAAGGAGAGGTTTGACTACAGGTACTTTAAAGGACTGGGGTACATAGCCTGTTATCAGGGACAGATTCATCATGTCTAATAGACAGGTGATAAGTAAGGGTAAAGCTTCTTTGAGGATGGGGTCTAAGAGGCATGTTGTTGGCTTGGATAAATATATGAGGGAGTATAGCTGATGGGGATTAATAGGTGAAAAGCAGTTAAAATGATTATCTGTTTCTGCTGTTGGTTCTAAGACATTAGTGTTTGATGTTAGATCAGTACCAGCTGAGGGCAGTAGGTGCTGAATTTTGTCTCTAATGTTTAAGATCTTGTCGTTAAAAAAGGTTATAAAGTCGTTGCTGCTAAGGGTCACAGGGATGCAAGGCTCGATAGCACTATGGCTCTCTGTCAGCCTGGCTACAGTGCTGAAGAGAAACCTGAGATTATGCTTGTTATCCTCAATTAATTTCGAGTAATAGGCTGCTCTGGCAGTCCATAGGGCCTTCCTATATAATCTGAGACTGTCTTGCCAGATTGAGCGAGATTCAATAAGTTTGGAGGAATGCCATTTCCTCTCAAGTTTTTGCACGTTTTGCTTTAATTTGCGAACCTCTGTATTATACCAGGGTGCAAGTTTCTTTTTCTTTATGAGTTTCTTTTTTAGCGGAGCAGCAGAGTCTAAAGTTGTCCTTAGTAAGCTTGCAGCATTGTCCACGAAATGGTCTTTAAATGACATGGACAAAAATTTCAGTAGTAGCTTGCCATATGTTCAATGTTAATAATAATAATGATAATAATATGCTTAAATAATAACTTCTAATGAAGATTGAAGAGAATTTGTTGAGCAGTTGAAAGAAAATGGAGTAAACGAAGCTCATAGTTCACAATATATATACAAGGAACCTATGGCTGTCTATAACAAAGCAATACGTCTGACAAGAAAGGACTGCTTTTCCAAGATTATTACAGAGAATGCTGGAATAAGAGGTGGGCATTCTATGGTAAGTATGTGATCTCACTTCCTGTTGTTATGTGTTACTGGTAGCATACTTTGTTGTTCTATAGCTTGGTTTTATTCTCCACTATATTCATGAATTACCTGCTATATTATTGAACTACCATGTAAAAATGTATTTTTTTACATTTTCCTCTGTCTCTTTTCATGACACATATACTTACTTACATGTACATATTTGCCACTTTGGAGGCAAGGCTAATGGAAATATGGCTCTACACCACACAAACTACAGGAGCTCATGATTTAGCTGCAATAGTTAGCCCACCCCCAGTAGCAGGTGCTGACTGACCTGTGGTCTCGGTGCACCTTATTAGCTCCAGAGCACCCAGAAAATGAGGAAGAATTTTTTGCAAATTTATTAATATATATATATATATATATATATATCATGTACATCGGTATTCACACCCTGTGATCAATACTTTGTTGAAGCCCCCTTGGCAGCAATTACAGCCTCAAGTCTTTTTGAGTATGAGCCTATGACCCTTGGCACACTTATTTTTTGGGCAGTTTCTCCCACTCTTCAGTGCAGAACCTGTCAAGCTCCATCAGGTTGAATGGGGCACGCAGTGCATAGCCATTTTCAGTTCTCTGCAGAGGTGCTCAATAGGGTTCAAGTCTGGAATCTGGCTGGGCCACTCAAGGGCATCCACAAAGTTGTCCTGAAGCCACTCCTTTGTGACGTTGGCTATGCTGAGGGTCGTTGTCCTGTTGGAAGATAAAGCTGTGCCCCAGTCTGAGGTCCAGTGACCTCTGGAGCAGGTTGTCAGCATGGATGTCTTTGTACATAGCTGCAGTCATCTTTCCCTCGACCCTTATTAGTCTCCCTGTTCCTGTGCCGCAAAACATCCCCACAGCATGATGCTACCACCACCATGCTTCATAGTAGGAATGGTATTGGCCATGTGATGAGCAGTGCCTGGTTTTATCCAAACATCATGCTTGTCATTCATGTCAAAGATTTCAGTCTTTGTTTCATCAGACCAGAGAATTTTGTTTCTTATGGTCTGAGAGTCCTTCAGGTGCCTTTGGTGGTTCCAGACTTCATCCACTTGCAGATTATGGAGGCCACTGTGCTCCTCGGGACCTTTAATGCAGCATAAATCTTTCTGTACCCTCTGTATCTGTGCCTCGACACAATGCAAAATGCACACAATGCAAAACTGTACAGACAATTTCTTTGACTTCATGGCTTGGTTTGTGCTCTGACATGCACTGTCAACTGTGAGGGCTTTATATAGACAGGTATGTGCCTTTCCAAATCATGCTCATCAACTGAATTTACCACAGGTGGACTCAACTCAAGTTGTAGAAACCTCTGAAGGATGATCAATGGAAACAGGAAGCACCTTGGTTCAATTTTGAGTAGCAAAAGGTGTGAATACTTACAAACATGTTTCATTTTTTGTTTTTCATTTTTAATAAAAAAAAAAGTTCAAGCAAACCTGTTTCACTTTGTCATTATGAGGTATTTTGTGTAGAATTTTGAGGGAAAAAATTAATTTAATCCATTTTGGAATGAGATTGTAACATAACAAAATGTGGAAAAAGCGAAGCGGTGTGAATACTTTCCGGTGGCACTGTATCTATGGGAGCAGAGCGGGTGACACTGAATCAAACTTAAAACTTCTGGCTGAGGATAACAAAAATACAGTAAGAATGTAATACATCAAGTCAAGTTAAGTGGGTTTTATTATCATCTCAGACAAGACAGTCTATGTAATCTAAATATACACATTTAGGACACGGAGAAAGGAGAAGACTAATAATAGAACTGGGTTTTTTGGGGGGGTTTTTTGTAGAGTAAGTTCGATAACTAGCAGCAGATTATATACATAGCAGCAGGATATATAAATAGCGGCAGAGAGTATATATAAGTATATGAATATGAATAGCAACAGAGGTGAATATACTATATGCAGAGTATATACATTATATGTAAAGTATATATAAATGTATAAATAGCAGCAGGGAGAAATATATGCAGAGTTGTATATGCAGAGTATTTAGCAGTATATGCAGTATATAAAAATATACAGATATATAAATAGCAGCAGAGTATTATGTAGAGAAGGGGACAGTTCAGTACAGTCTAATGTTTGTCCATGTTGAGAGACAGGTTGTTGTTACTACATCAGTCGCTGAGTTGTACCACCTCTCTGTACAGGGCCCATTATCACTGCTGATCAAACCACGGTCGTATCATCCGCAAACTTGATAATGTGGTTTGAGCTGTGTGTTGCCACACAGTCATGGGAGAGAAGCTCATGCAGAGATTGAGCACCCAGCCTTGAGGGGCTCCAGTGTTCAGCACAGTTGTGCTGGAAGTCCTGTCCCTTAGTCTGACTGCCTGTGGTCTCCCCACCAGGAAGTCTTGGATCCAGTTGCAGAGGGTGGAGTTTAGGCCGAGCTTTGCCAGTTTCCTTACAAGCTGCTGGGGGATGATGGTGTTCAGTGCTGAACTGAAGTCGAAAAACAGCTTTCTGACATAGGTGTCCTTTCTGTCCAAGGGTGTGAGAACCAGGTGAATGGTGGTGGTGGTGATGGCATCGTCTTTGGACCGGCTGGGACGATACACAAACAGCATTGGGTCCAGTGTGGCAGGTAACTGTGCCTTGATGTGTTTCATGACTAGCCTCTCAAAGCACTTCATGATGGTGGATGTAAGTGTGACTAGGCGGTAATCGTTCAGGCAAGTCTCAGTGGATTTCTTTGGTAAGTGGATGATGGTGGTGGTCTTGAAACAGTTAGAGATGACAGTGGTGCTTGAAGAGATGTTGAAGATATCGGTCAGGACATCTGCCAGTTGGTCTGCACATTCTTTCAGCACATGGCCTGGTATTAGGACTGGTCCAGCAGCTTTCTGTGGGTTGACTCTGAGCAGAGCCTTCCTCACATCATAGTTAGACAGGCAGAGGACTCATTAGGAGGAGGGATGTCTAGAAGGGCCCCCTAGAGAAGCTGGGAGAATCCAGGACAAACAAATGGTTAGATGGACCATTACCTGAATCAGCCTGTTGGGTCTGGGCCTGTTCTACAGTGACTCAGTATCCCATGTGACATCAGAAACAAAACAGATGGGTCTGTTATTTGGTGAAGGTTAGAGTGAAATTTAAACTGCAGAGAAAATAGAAAATAATTCATTAGTTTAGCAGATTGGAGGTCGTGAGGGCTTGTGGTTTGTCCATACCGGGAAGGATTTAGCGAGTGTACTTTCAAAGTGGGTCAGTAAATTTAGTCCGGGCCAAGAGAAAAGGGACATACTCCTTTTAACTGTGGTCTGCTGAGCTGCAAGAGCTGCCGGGAACTCATTAACTGGACAGTTCAATTTGATAAAGGCTTCACACTATCCCCATATAATGTCTCAACTTGTGCATAAAATCAGCTTTAATTTTTCTTCAATGGCAGCTACAAGCAATTAAAAAAAACTGGGGAGCAACTCCAGAGTATCTAATTGACTATGGGCTCTGCTAGAGTTGGACAACTTCAACCTCTCCATCACCATGCAGTCACCCCTATCTCCCCTCCCCTGATGGAGGAACTGGAAGACATTTTGCTGGGTGCACACTCGGGAGTCTCTACTATCATCTTCCTCTCTACAACTACCCTGCCAGAGACAGGTTGTTTTCTCTGGGTTCGCATGGAGATCATCAAGAAGGTGACTCACCTATAAAGAACTCACTGTTCCACCATAAAAAAAAATAGCTGTTACCTCAAATGATATGGCTGGAATTTTTCCCCTTGAACCTAAGAATGTGAAAGCACCTTTAAAGGCAACGGCAGCAGCAAATAGCATTTTGTCACTTGCTTTTTTTTTCTTTTTTTTTTGCTGATGAAGCTAACTGCTCAGTCAGCTATTCTGCCTCCTGAACAAGTATCAGAGATCAGCAGCTTGGCATACTGTTTTATTATGCCAACTTAAACTTTCTCTCATCCTCTCTCCTCCTGTGACACAGAAATTATTGAAAACAGGACTGTTACACCCATTTCCACTTTTATTTAAATACAAGTAATTTTGCTGCCTCAACAGTTTTTTCTCAATTTTTTATTTTGCTGCCAACTACAAATACTGGGCTCTCTGCACATCTTTATGGAGCAAGAGCACACTGCTCTACACGCACATACACATACACACATATATACAGATTTTATCACACACAGAGGAATGTCTGTAGAAGAAATTCATTTCTTGGTCTTCCCCTCCTTTTGTCATTGTTTTAATCTAACTGCTGCCTCCTGTCTCTCACTCACTCTCCACTGAGTTTCTGTCAGAGTAATTAATATTTGAGGAGTCCGCTGATGCTGTCCATACCTTTTCATGCATAAGGAGCTGCCTTTCTTTCCTACACTGCCAGGTTAGAAACTGCATTATTCTCACTCTAATGAGCAAACTGAATGCATAAAAGTGACCTCAGATCAGTTCTGGTGAATACACATGCAGCAGTATTTTGGATTATCTGAAGAGTCTTTAGAGACTTCTTGAGGCAGCCTGTAATAGAGTTGCAACAATCCAGCCTGAAAGTGAAGCATCTTTCTGAGGCAGGATGTCAAGACAAAAGATACAAAATAAAATTTGATCTTTAGCATTATTAGCACTATTAGACTAGGCAAATCCACAACATATTAATAATAGTCAATAATATATAATGTAAAATGTAAAATAGAAGAGAGCACAAAAAGGAGATGTCTCTGGCAGTCATATCATGGGGAGGATGTCTATGAGTGTAACGTCACATACATTTTTATTGGATTTAATTAAAAGTTCTTTACAAACTAAAAGTGAAGTATTTCAGTGCTGGTAAGATGGTCTTCTTAAGAAACTGGTCTGTCTGAGCAGTAGAAGGAAGAAAATGCACTGCACCGTACCAAAAATGCTCTGGTTGGTGGGTGTCATACTGTTAGGCTGTGCTTGGTTTTGACCTGCCTGAATGGCAGTCAGCTGCTAACAAACAACAATGCAAACACAATTAACTATGTACATTTTTTGTCATTACCTGAGTTTACTCTGATGACTTGCACTGAATGCAATCATCCAGGGATGCATAGTCCGGACAGTAGCTGCTGACAGCCGGCCTCAAGCACACTTCCTAATGTTCATCAGTCATGGTGGAACGGTACTTGGACTTAATAATCTTCATGTGGGAAAAGGCTGACTCACATAAATAAGTGGAGCCGAATAATGCAGTCAGGGAGGTAGCACATTTCCTCATGTTGGGGTACTTCACCTCTGTGAGTAAGTTCCAGAACTGTCTATGAGCTCTGGACTTCAGCTCAATGTCAGCTTGCAGTGTCAAAAACTCATCTTCCACTTGAGAAGAGTTCAGGTTCACCTGGAACGACGCTTCAGTGGCGGCTTTCGCTTTTGAAGTATGTTGTGAGAGAAATGACTGCTGTCCGGACAACTGGCATTTTAGTTCCTTCACCTTTCTCTTTCTCATCTCGCTTTTCGGCGGGAAGTCGGTGGTGTACGTTTCTATGTACAGTCCGAAAATGCCGCTTCACATTTCCCTTCTTTGGTATTGCGATCGTAGACTGGCAGATGAGGCAAACGCACTTCGAAAATGTCATCAAAACTCCTCCTCCCATTCCATATGAAAGTGATAAGTTTTTATTTTATTTACTTGGTCCAGATTCCCCACTCATTTTTATACCCTTTTAAGTTTAAGAGGAAAAAACGAGGGCTAAAAACTCGAGGTAACTCGCTAGCTAGCATGTTACACAGCTGTGGAAGAGAACACAGCAGGTGTTACTCTAGTTCTGGGTAACATAAAAGCACTGCTCATATATGTGGCAGGCAAGTCCACGACAGAAGAAAACGAGACAGAGTGGTAGCAGGAAACATGGCTAACAGTGTGAGGTTCAATGGCTTTCTAATGTGGTGTGGGCAGAGCTGAGGAAACAATTTCCAGAGAAGATGGACCCCTCTAAATCAGAGGGAGAAGATAAGATAATCCTTTATTAGTCCCATAACTGGGAAATTACAATATTATAGCAGCAAACAGGATATAGAGGGTGCAAAGCATGCAAGAATAAGGGAAGGATGTGCATTCAAAAAGAATAAATACACAGGAAACAAGTACCTGCATTCAAAAAGAATAAGTGTGCATTCAGAAAGTACAACAAGTACCTGCAACTGCACACTATACAGAAAAGAAAAAAGACTATTTACACCAGAGTCCCTCAAGTTATGATTAGTGGATTGATTAATTATTGTACAGATTTGTTTCAGGGACTAAGTAAGTAGGTACTGATCCTTGTAGTAGTGTTACATGAGTAAGGATTATTGCACAATTATTACTACACATGTATTATTGCACAGGTCTGGTGTGACCATTTTCTCCCATTATTGCACGATTTATTGTCCAGTTAACACATTCATTATGCTTAAATGTCCAGTCTATCAGCTGTGAATGTTCAAGATTCAAGATTCAAGAGTCTTTATTGTCATTATGCAAGCATAACGAAATTTTGTGCAGATTCTCAGCTTAAAAACACACTTATAAATAGTCAGAGAAAATTAAAATTGCACACTTAAGAAAAAAATATAAAAATATAAAATACAAAATACAAAATGAGGTAGATGTTGTGGAGTCTGACAGCAGTGGGCAGGAAGGAGCGCCGGTACCCCTCCTTCACACAGCGCAGGTGGAGCAGTCTGTCACTGAAGGAGCTGCTCAGTGCTGTCAGAGTGACCTGCATGGGACGGGAGGGGGTCTCTGGGAATGGATGACAGTTTGACTATCGTCCTCCTGTCACCCACCTTAGCTAGCCGTAGCACCTTTTCCCCTCTCTGATCCTCCTCCTAAGCTGGCGTTGCACAGACTTCAGCTCCTCTCTATTCCATGACACGAAGGCCCTCTTCTTCTCCTTCAGGAGAGCCTTGATGTCGGGGTAATCCAGGGTTTGTTGCTGGAGAAGAACCGTACGGTCCTGGTGGGTATGGTGTTCTCCACGCAGAGGTTGATGTAGTCTGTAACCATATGAGTCAGGCTGTCGATGTCCTCTCCCCGTGGGCATCACTGAAGACTTCCCACACAGTGGAACTTTGCTGTAAAGCCTCCTCAGCTTCATCAGACCATTTCTTCACTGTGCGGGTCACAGCTTGCTGCCTGTGTACCAGAGGTTGGTACACAGGCTTTAGGAGCACCAGGCTGTGGTCAGCTCTGCCCAGCGGGGGGAGGGGAAGTGATGTCAAGTCAAGTCAAGTCAACTTTATTTGTATAGTCCATTTTTACAAGCAGTTTGTCTCAAAGGGCTTAACATAACATCAGCAACATCCTCTGCCCTTCAACCCTCACATCGACTAAGGAAAAACTCCCAGAAAAACCTTTAACAGGAAAAAATGGAAGAAACCTCAGGGTGAGCAACAGAGGAGGGATCCCTCACCCAGGACGGGCAGACGTGCAATGGATGTTGTACAGGCAGGAAAGCAGTTAACAACATGAGAATGACATTACTAAAAAGACAAGTAAAACAAAATCTCAACTGTTTAGTTTCACTTTTGCTACCACCTCAATATGATTTTAACATTTCACAAGACTGAAATTATAATAATGAAATTATAATGAACTGCTGTAACATTCATGTATTTTTTATGTGCTGTTGAAAATCACTATCCTATCAGTTCAATTTCGGCCCGCAGGGAGAACCACCCCGCCGATAGTCGGTGCACAGAAGAATGACAGGCAGATGTCAACAGTAGACATTGGGTTGGTCATAGAGCTACAGTTCAACTTGAAGATCTGGATGAAGAGATACCTGCAGAAAGATATATATATATAGAGAGAGAGAGAGAAAGGGAGGGAGAGACACAAAACTACGAGGAGAACTGGACACACAGTTAGTGACATAAAATAATGAATTTTATGTTAATCTGACGAAGGGAGAGGATAGAAGAGGAAAAGGAGGAGGGGAAACTGCTTGGTGGATCATGTTTGTGTCCCCAAGCAGCATAGGCCTATAGCAGCATAGCAATGATAGAGATTTAAAGATTAACAGTTAGACAGACCTATTCTACCTGTGGCTATATATCATGAGGTGAGTGTAACTATGCCTACCAGTCCTACACACTTTATTTGGGGCTAACTATATGCATTACTAAACAGAAAGGTTTTAAGTTTAGTCTTAAAAGTGGTATCTGCCTGTCGAACCCAGATTGGCAACTGGTTCCACAGCAGGGTTGCCTGATAGCTAAAGGCTCGTCCTCCCGTTCTACTGTTATGAATTCTGGGAACTGCAAGTAAACCTGCACTCTGTGATCTGAGTGATCTATTGGGAATATATGGGACTATTAGATCCTGCAGGTATGACGGGGCTAGTCCATTTAGGGCCTTATATGTAAGTAGGAGAATTTTAAAGTCTATTCTGAATTTTACCGGAAGCCAGTGGAGAGAAGCTAAGATGGGGGAGATATGATCCCTTTTACTCATTCCTGTTAAGACTCTAGCTGCTGCATTCTGGATCAGCCGCGGGCTATTAACAGAGTAATTTGGACATCCTGACAATAGTGAGTTGCAGTAGTCCAACCTAGAAGTAACGAAAGCATGGACAAGTTTTTCAGCATCACTCTGAGAGAGGACGCTCCTAATCTTAGCAATATTACGGAGGTGAAAGAAGGCGGTCTTAGAGGTCTGTTTAATGTGATGGATAAATGACATGTCCTGATCAAAGATAACGCCGAGGTTCCTCGCAGTCGTACTGGGGGCCAACGTAATGCCGTCCAGAGAGACAATATTATCAACTATTCTAGTTCTAAGATGTTTGGGGCCTAGAACAATGATCTCAGTTTTGTCTGAGTTTAATAATAAAAAATTGGAGGTCATCCAGGCCTTTATGTCCTTAAGACATGTCTGGAGTCTGGCTAACGGCTCTGTTTCTTCAGACTTTAAGGATAAGTACAGCTGAGTGTCATCAGCATAACAATGAAAGTTTATGCCATGTTTCTGAATAATATTTCCTAGAGGAAGCATGTATAAGGTGAACAGGATCGGCCCAAGCACTGAACCTTGTGGAACACCAAGGCTAACCCTTACATATGAAGAGGAAACATTATTAACGTGAACAAAGTGAAATCTATCTGTTAAATAATAATATTTGAACCAGCGTAGCGCAGTCCCTGTGATCCTAGTGTCATGTTCTAATCTGTGTAATAAAATGCTGTGATCTACAGTGTCGAAAGCAGCACTGAGATCCAGTAAAACGAGTATGGAGACAAGCCCGCAGTCTGATGCCATGAGGAGGTCATTTGTGACTTTAACCAGTGCTGTTTCTGTGCTGTGATGAGCCCTGAAACCAGACTGAAACATTTCAAAGAGACTGTTCCTGTGTAGATGATCAATTAACTGATTTGCAACCACTCTTTCAAGTATTTTAGATAAAAACGGGAGGTTGGATATCGGCCTATAGTTTGCTAAGATGTCTGGGTCAAGTGCAGGTTTTTTAAGTAAAGGTCTAATGACAGTGGTTTTAAACGCCTGTGGTACATAACCTGTTGTTAAAGATAAGTTGATCTGATCTAAGAAGGAAACGTCAATCAAGGGAAAGACGTCCTTGAGGAGCTAAGTTGGGATGGGGTCTAAGAGACATGTAGTTGGGTAAGATTTGTTAATGCTGGGGGAGGTCTATGGGCAGGAACCTGTCCAGAGATGGAGTAGGATTAAAAGAGATTTCTAGAGATGGCACTATATCGGCTATTCTGGGGAGATCTTTATTGATTTTTTCTCTAATGTTATTGATTTTATTGGTGAAGAAACTCATGAAGTCTTCACTACTAAGAGCTGCAGGAATACAAGTGTTGGGATCTCTGGCCATGCGCTCTGGAGAACAATAGAGCGGCCTACATGTAACCCATAAAGCCTGAGTTAGAGTGACCAACTGTTAGAGCCCCCACTCATGATGTGCAACTAGTCATAAATTCCTGAGTTTAAACTCAGAACCAGCACGGACATTGGCTGCGTGCCAGCCACCTCCACGGGGGTCCGAAGTGACGTCACTCAGGTAATAAAAGGTCACTGCGACCATCAGCATGCGCTTTTTCCCCGTGCGTGCTGTGACAGTGAGAGCTTCTCCAGGCTCTCCAAATGTCCAAACCGCCAAAAGGGAGCAACAATCAAACGTTTTGATTAACATCATTTTAGATCCCGGGTCACAGTTCTGCAACTCGCAGGCCGAGAAACAGACTGCTGTATTTTCTCCGTAACTTTTCCTTTTTTCCTTTTACCGACGTGGATCGCTGGGCAATCAGCTGATCGCACGTTAACGAGCCACGCGCCGACTTTGTTAAGGACGAAACAAAGTTTGTTAACTTTTCATCGGTGATTTTCTCCGCTGCCGCCGAGAGATCAACACTCCGCATCATCAGAATAACGGACCGCCAGCATCCCGCCGAGGACGACGCTGCGAACGTTTAAGCGGATCATCATTTCAAACTCCGAATGATCGGAGCAACGCAACGTAAGAGGCTTATGTCTGGGCAGAGATAGTGTAACGTAGGGTTGTTTACACATGCTTTCTGTAACTTTTAAGTGCTGCATTCATTGATTTTGTTTTCCGGTCGGTCATTTCCGCCGTTTCAGCGAGACCGCGCGTCACCAGTTAAAGGGCCAATAGCTGAGCAGATAAGCTCCGGTTTACTGACTCCGCTATTGTGTGGTGACACGCGAGTTTCTAAAGAATTAGAGTGAATTCTTTTATTGGGTTGTGTTTCTTGTATTTTTCATTTCTATCTTTCCTCACACTGTTCTTTCTGAACGGTGAGGCGAAAGTCCGAGCACGCGATCACGAACCGTAACCAAGGGGTACGTGGCGCTCAAAGGCTTCCGCCCATCGTTCTCTTCTGTGACCACATAAGCAACATCACATTGGTTATCACCATCTTGGCTCTGAATAATACGGCCGGCGTATTCTTCCGTAGTCATTTTGGGTTTTGCTGAGTCATCACATGCGTGTGACTAGTTTTGTTTGCTGAGTCATCCTTTATGTGGTTGTTCATCCTGGTGTGCTGACCCCTCCTCATGTAGTCCTCCACCATTTTGGTTGTAGTTTCCCCACTCGCCATTCTGGTTGTAGCTCCTCCCCTCATGTGGCCATCCGCCATCTTAATTGTAGTCAGCCACTAGCTTGTTGTTAGCTGCTATCTTGTTAGCTGCTATCTTGCTAACCGCCATTTTGTTTGTTTTTAGCCTGTAGCTTGTTAGCCACCCTCTGGCTAGCTTGCTAACCGCCATCTTGTTTGTTTTTAGCCACTAGCTTGTTAGCCGCTACCTGGCTAGCTTGTTAGCCTCCATACTTTTGTTGTCATCTGTCTCTCTCACACACACCCACACACACACACACACACACACACACACTCCTGTATATAGATATACTCTAGTTGCTGTACCTGTGTTATCTTAGTTAATAGTTAATGTGTGTTGATAAAACTTAGATTATAATAGTGTTTATTACAAAGTGATGCTTATCTATGGATGGTTGTTGCTGTTTAATAAATCCTGTTATAGTTTAACCTGTCGTTGTCTGTGGTTGTTGTGTATGTACTGGTAACAACAGCTGAATTCATGACAGCCAGTGCTCGGATTCATCCTTCACAATTTTAAGAGACTGTTTTCCCATTAATTAATTTGGCTATTGGTCCCTGGTAACAGGGTGGTGCCCCGATATTTATGTGTATTAAGCATACACTGATTTTACTTTGATGATTATTTTCCATAATCATTGACTCTTCGCCAATAACCAAATTGCTCCTACTAAGTCGCACAACACAAGGCTCAACAGAGCTGTGACTCTTGGTCAGCCTGGCTACAGTGTTAAAGAGAAAACGTGGGTTGTTCTTGTTTTTCTCTATTAATATTGAATAATAGGCAGTTCTGGCTTCACGGAGGGCCTTTTTGTATGCCAATAGACTGTCTTTCCAGGCTCTCTGGGATTCAGCTGATTTGGAGATGTGTATGCCTCCTTGATGTTGACATAGAAAAGGTCCAGTATTTTATTGTCTCTGGTGTGACAGAAGAAGCGGCATGATTGAAGTCTCCAGAGATGAGGAGCAGGGCGCTGTTGTGTTGTGTCTGCAGCCTGCTCACAGCTGAGGGCAGGAGGTCACAGACTGCTTCGTCGTTGGCAGGCGGAGGGATATACACAGTTATCGCAATAATCTGCGTGAATTCCCTCGGGATGTAGTAGGGTCGCATGCTAACTGCTAACAATTTGATGTTCTTGCTGCAGAGTTGTTCTTTGATAGTGATGTGCCCTGGGTTACGCCATCTTACCGCTCTCTTTCGTCCTGTCAGCCGATATAAGTTGGAAGCCGTCCAACTCGACAACCGTGTCCGGATTCCCCGTCATTAGCCACAACTCCGTAAACAGCATTGGGCTAGCCTCGTCCATCTTGTTGGGGAGAGATCTTACATTTCCCATTATGACAGAAGGGAGGACAGGTCGATAACGTCTCCTCCTGGTGCGGCGCGCGGCCTCTGCTCGGCACCTCCATCTCTTCTGTCTCAGCTCACAGGGAACGTTGGGTCTCTCTCCATACAGTAGCCGGGTGTTAGTCCGTATTGCTAACAGCTGATCTTTAGTGTAAACAATGGAGCCGTGGCTCCATGTGGAATCCCTGTATGTGGTCGTAAAAAGTGCAAGAACGAAAAGGAAAACTAGTGCAAACTGCACGGACGTAGCGTCCATGTTTACACAGTTAGGGTCTGAAAAAAGAAGAACACACAAAGAGAAGATAGAATTACAAAAAAAAAACACAAGAAAAGCTCAACAGTGAGCCGGAGCTGCTGCAACAGGCCACCACTCCCGCAGTTTCTACACAGCCACATGATGAACCAACTGTTGCTGTTATAACACACAATCGACAATATAACTTTATGGTAGACACCGGAGCCACGTACTCGTACTGGCAGTGAAGGCTCCATTCTTCCTCTCTCAGGCCAATCCATCAAGACTATTGGCTTCTCTGGGATGGCTCAAGTAATTCCCCTGACTCGACCATTGCACATGATCATATCTGATGAGACCATAACAGCGCCTCTGTTGTATTCAGAAAACATACCCATCAGTCTTCTAGGACGTGACATTTTATGCCCATTGAAAGCCACCTGTACTCACAAGGGCCTCATGCTGGAGTTTCTAGAAGAACATGTCCCCAGAATAATGGCAACCGAACACTCATGTGCATCCAGCAGTATACTGGATCCAATGGCCAGAAGGTTCAGAACTGATGCACAAATGGTGTAACCCAGGGCACATCACTATATGAAGAGTGTGAGGAAGAAGAGCTGCCATTATACTGCACTCTGTTGTTTCATGAAAAACAACAGAATGCTGATTACAAAGACTGTTGGACAGAACTGATCACTGGCGAGATATTCTCAATGATATGTCAAGACCTGTACATTGGACCACAAGGAGCTGCAGCAGCAGTCATTTTGCCACAAGAACTGTGTCCCTGGTTTCAAATACCTGACTCCACCCCTCATGTTGTTGTAGCCTGCCCGTAGGATGTCGACGGGTCAGGTCGGGTCTGGGATTAAGTTGATAGGAGCACAGTTTGAGTACTGTGCTCCAAGGTTGATTAGTGTCTGTCTGTCGTATGTGTTACAACCTACAACAGGATGGCTTAACAAGTTAAAAATTACGCTAAAAACGACTATATACAAACAAATTTCAGGAGCAGGTACGACAGCGGCCGACCTCACCAGCGCCATCTTGGACAGCCGCACAGGCAGGTCCATATGCACATTCAGCATGGCTGAAAAGTGGGGCATTAAGAACCACTGAAGAAGGTCCCTCACACCGGCTATGGCGCAGTGCGCATGGCCGTTTTGTTCTCCCTCTCTTTTTAATACAAGTCGCTATATGAAGTGCACATGGTCAAGACCATGAAGTGTTGAGACGACTACAAGGAGTTTGGTGGTCGCCATGTTTAACGCCCATGGTTGACAGAACATTACAAGAATGTGAGGTATGCATAAGAAAAGCATTTTCAGCGCCCATAGCACACATCCTGCCACCAGAAGGTCCTTTTCGACATCTGATGATGGACTACATAGACATAACGGAGCGAATAAGAGGATTCAAATACATCTTAGTGGTGGTTGGCAGGTTTAGTAGGTGGGTGGAAGCAGTTTCAACTAAAGGGCCAGACTTTAAATCAGCAGCTAAGTTTTTTTGTGTGGGGGGCAGCCATGTCCTAGAGTTGGAGAAACGGCTTGTGATCGGAGGGTCACCGGTTCAATTACCCCACCGGATGGGCAGGAAAAATCTGGGTGTGGTGGAGTGATTAGTGCGAAAAAATTGCTCCCCCCCTCCATTAGCCGACTGATGTGCCCTTGAGCAAGGCACTTAACCCCAAATTTGTTCCCCGGGCGCCTGATACAGCTCACTGCTCCTGTGTGTGCTTCCCTGCATGTATTTGCCAGGTGTTGCATGTGTGTTCAAGGATGCATCAAATGCAGAAGACAAATTCAGTGTGTGTATGTAAAAATATATATACTGGCAATAAAGTGATTCTTCTTCTTCTTCTGTGTGAAGTTTTTCCAAGATTTGGTTTACTGAATTATCAGTTCTGATAATGGACCTGCATTTGTAGCAGATACAATGAAAACAGCCTTGAAGATGCTAGGCATTAAGCAGAAGTTTGGTTTTGTTTATCATCCACAGTTGCAAGGAGCAGTGGAAAGAGTGAATGGTACGCTGAAAGCAACATTTGTAAAGATCATGGCAGACAGCCAATATAAGATTAACTGGGTAGATGCACTAATGCTTGCTTTAATGTCTATGTGCATGCAAGCTAACTGACTAACACATCTAACACCACACGAGGCACTCACTGGCAGACCAATGCCGGTCCCCTTTTATAGAGGACCATATGAACGACCACTGCTTGAGCAATGTGAAAGAGAACTCACATGCTATCTGCAACCCTTAATGCAAGTACATAAAGCTGTGTTTCAACAGGTGAAAGCTGTGTCAGAAGACAAAAATGCTGAAATCCCAGAGCAGCTAAGGAAAATTGAACCTGGAGAGTGGGTCTATGTGAAGGTATTCAAATGAAAGTGGGATCAACCAAGGCGAGAAGGACCCTTTAAGGTTATCCTAGCTACCCCTGCACTGAAAGTAGAGGGTAAGCGATTTTGGTTTCATCTCAAC
Organism: Scatophagus argus; assembly: GCF_020382885.2. Lineage (NCBI taxonomy): Eukaryota > Metazoa > Chordata > Actinopteri > Scatophagidae > Scatophagus > Scatophagus argus. The sequence goes on from NC_058501.1 coordinate 105,399, forward strand.
CACTGCTGCAGAGCAAGGGATCCAGACGCACCGCACAGGGACGGCGAAGCCTCCCTCAGCACAAAAGAGCTAGGCACATCGCACAGGAACGGTGAAGCCTCCCTCACCCCAGCAAGGGAAGGTGATGCCTCCCAGGTGGAAGATAGGCAGCACCGAGAGCCTCAAGGAGAAAGGAGATCACCGAGACTGGCTGAAAGGCGGAGATGGGAAAGTAGAGACTCGGCAGCAAACAGTTGTTCACTGCCAAGTAGACAGAGTCCTGAAGATATTACAGATGGGGGTACCCCTAGATCCAGACCGTCCCCTGAAGACAGCACAGGGAGAGGAACAGAAAGCACCCCAGAAAGTAGTGCAGGAGGAGAGACTCCAGACACCCCTGGATTAGAAACAGGGGCAGGGGAAGGCATGTCAGCAGGAACACTTCCGCCAGAATGTGACCCGCTTAGCTATTACAGTTGGGAGACAGGGAGATGGCACAGGTCCACGGATGATTAAGGGAAGAACCCTAGCTATGTTAGCCATAGGGATAACCTTAGCATTTCTCATTATAGAAGAAGCAAAAAGAAGCCACACAGGGCAAGATTAGATGATAGAGTGTGCTCCAGCAGCCACCTTGATGGCAACTAATCAAGGGAAGATTCCGCTAGACAAAGCTATCTCCTTCACATGTGTAAGATCAGTCCAATCCAATCAAACACTGATATTAGGACCACATCACACTAAAATAGACACACATACAGTTCATGAACAATGTCTGACCGAGGGGATAGTGGCGGCAAAAGTACGATGTTTGCAAAGTCAGTGCACAGAGTTAAAGCGGCACCAAATGATGACTGCTGAAAAAGCAACCAAATTGACCTAAAATTATGTGAAAGATAAAACAAATTGGTTTCATCAGTGGATGAAATACTCAGCCAGGCAGGTCAGTCAACAAGTTTGTGTTACATGTTACAACCCAAAGAAACTGCCAGAAATAAAAACTATTCCAGGAATAAATAAGCTAACATGCAGTAATTGAACGACCTGCTTTGCTTATAGTGCAACAGTAATGGCAAGCTGGGAGAGCTGGACAGACGAAAAGTGGACAGAGAACACAACAATCTGTCCCAGGTGATTGAACAGTGAGCTCGAGTCATGGACACCGCCATTCACTAAAATAACAAAAGAGGTAGTACATCTCCTCTGGATAGCGAGAGGTGATGAAATTAAGAAAAAAAATGACCGCACTCTCTAAGCAAGTGATGCAGAAAACTAAAAATGTAACCCTGCAACACCTGGGGGTAACAATCTTCAACGCTAGCGAACTTGGAGTGATAGCAAGTGCAACATCAAAAAAAGGTCTGTGGCCTGACTACCAATGGTATACCATTGCAAAGAGGACACGACCAGCATTATTGTTTGCTCTATTATTTGTTTTGCACTACGGCAAATGCAACAATACGATGTGAGTACAAATAGTAGTGGACAGTGGATCAACACTGAAGATTATAAAAAACAAAACGTTCCATGCTCAGTTTTTCTCATTTATCAATTGGACAATAGCTTCATTGTAGGGAATTAATGTGCAATTGCATGCCACAACTCAGATGACCCTATAAAACAGATTTGCAATAGTCAGACTGATGGCTGAAAAACAACAAGTTTGTAGCTATTTTGGAGATGAATGTTGTACAGTTATACCCACAGTAACAGGAAGAGACGTTAATCTGACAAAGCTGTTGGATAACCCGAAGGCCCTAAGAGATGAACATGTAGCAAAATCCAATTGGAACACCAAGAACCACACCTTGTCCAAAATATGGGATCAGCTAAATAATCTGTCATGGCGGAAGATATTTCAATTCATAGGAATACTCCTAGGAGGATTCCTACTGATAGTGGCCATCCTCATGTCTTGTATACTTCCTATAATCTCAGCAATGATAAAGAAAACGACCAGGTGTTTTACAGGACAGTTCCCTCTCCAAGTTCAAAACAACATGAATGTAGAAGTGGCAGTGTCAAATAGCAATTATGCCCACACCTATGAAAGTATGGTGTCCCCAGGAAAACCAAACATTTGACTAAAGATGGCGAAACAAAGACAACGGAGAGGAAAATCTAAATCGCAAATGTTACTAATGTACATTAGCTTTACTTCCTTTTGGCCCTATACCTATAATACAGTTTAAAACACATATATCATCAATGTCTCTGTGCACTCAAAAGCTGATTTTGCCTCCCACGCTATCCACCACCACCTCCACTCGGGCCAAGGGATGGTCCGATGCGAGCACCCCTCCTGAGGAACTCAATGATGAATGACAGACGAGGACCAGACAACACCTCCACTGGACACCCAGGAGAGAGACCCCATGCATCTCCACCAACCTTGCCTCCACTTCTGCCTGAAGGACCGATAGCCCAAGCCGTCGATGTTATGATTGCCCCAGAAGATAGGTCTGAGAACCGTCGTACCCCAGAACCTCCAGCACTGGCCTATGGGTATGAGGCTCGTGCCCATCAAGCTGGTACATTCGCTCAAGAGGAACCTGACTTACACACATTGGCCACCATTCCTCTGGATGAGTTCAAGACCCTCCTCCGTTTCAAAACACCTGCAGAGATGGTTTACCTTCTTGCTCAACGCCAAAGGGCAATTGCACGTGAGAAGGCTATTCATTTTCACCTTCAGAGGAAGCTGCATGCCGAAGGAAAAACAACAGCTGCTTCAGGAGAACCACCGCCTTGTGTGGGTACAAGATAACCTCTCCAGAAACCTCACAGAGAAAACTGAGATCATCCCACGGAACAAAGAGCTCATTTGTGAGCTAAAGCACGCTGTTCAAGTCAAGGATTCCTTCATTCGAATGCTGTGTGGAGACCTGCCTGATTGATCCTGTTCACCAGAATCCATCTATGACCCCACTAGTCCCATTGGCGCATGACTGTAAACACCTCACACAAGTTGTCTCTCACAGTCATTTATCTCATGTTCACTCAGCTACATCACCCCTCAGGTGTGCTACTGAACTCTTATGTTATGTGTTCTCAACCCTTGCCATTACACAGATCAAGTCTCTGCTGGTGTACGATCGCCAATTCCTTTTAGATCTTAGACATAATGCCAAGACATTGGGTGCGTTTGAGCATGGTGGACAGAAAACTGTGCCCCCGCTTCTGGCGGGGATCCCGACTCACCTGTGTCGGGCCTTGGCTCTACCTCCTCGGCGGAAGCGTCTCCGCCGCCGCGGCAAACGCGGTGGTCGGCTGGTGAAGCTTAAGGCCTGGCTGGCAGGATCTTCGACCATCTCCCGGACAGAACTGGGATTAATCCATCCTTTCGTTGTGCCCCGGCGTTTCCTCGACCCCATTGGTGCCTGCCTTGTACCTGTCACCGGATCGTTTGCGGGACTTCAGCCTCGCCGCTCCTGCCCTCCTCGGCTCTCCCAGCGCGGGGTGAACCTCCGGCTCCTGAAGACGCTACCACGGTCTCGCAGATCCACCGAACCGCAGCCCCCGGCGCCCGCCAGGATCGGCCTGGTGAACGCCAGATCTCTGGCGAACAAAGCGTTTATTTTGAGGGATTTCTTCAACTCTCGCGGCCTGGATTTTCTCTGCGTGACAGAGACTTGGATCGGTCCCGGTGAGTGCAGCCCTCTGATCGAACTTTTACCGTCCGGCTGCTCTTATTTTAACTCCCCGCGGACGTCGGGCCGTGGAGGAGGAACGGCGACTGTTTATAAAAATGATTTTAAATGTAGGCAGCGTGTCGTCTCATCCCCCTCTTCCAGTTTTGAGGCACATTTATTTGAGGTGGGCCGCTCCGATCCGGCCCTGTGTGCTGTAATCTACCGACCCCCCAAATACAACAAGGACTTTTTAAATGACTTCTCTGATCTGCTGGCTGAAATTATGACCAAGTATGATCGTGTCCTCCTTGTTGGGGATTTTAACATTCATGTGTGTTGTCCTGACAAGCCGATGGTGAAGGACTTTTTAAGCCTCATTGACTCTTTTAATTTGGTGCAGTGTGTGTCTGGTCCCACACATGAACATGGACACACATTAGACCTTGTCCTCTCCCATGGTTTGTCTGTGTCCAACATGGAAAATTGTGACAATGTGTTTTCTGATCATTTGCCTGTGGTGTTTGAAACTGCCTTTTCCTGCTCTGCAGTCAAATCTGCCGCTCCTGCTCGGAGCCGTCGGATTTTTAACCCTGCCACTGCTGGTCAGTTCTCGTCTGCTTTTAACCGACTGTGTGTTTCCTCTGGCTTACCATCTGCAAACACGGCGGAGCTAAATTCCTGGTTTCACTCCTCCTGCCGAACCATACTGGACTCTGTGGCTCCATTAAAAACGGTGCAGCTCAAAGTTAAACCCGAGCCATGGCTTAATGAGAAAACTCGCGCAGCTAAACAGGAGTGCCGAAAAGCTGAACGCAGGTGGAATAAGGACAAGCTGCAGGTCTCGTACCAAATCTTAAGAAACTGTTGGCGCTGCTACCAGAGTACTGTCAAGGAGGCCAAAAGACAATACCTGTCCAGGCTTGTTGAATCTAATCACCACAACCTGCGTGTGCTATTTAAAACCATCGAGGCTGTTCTTAATCCCCCCCAGGTGTGCATAGAGGCATCACCCAAAACGTGCAATAGTTTCCTGCAGTTTTTTATTGACAAGGTTACTACTGCAAGGGCTCTCATCCCTACTCCTGCATCTGACCCCTCTGACCTTGTCCCTTGCTCGGCTGTATTTGATTTGTTTGAGCCTGTGTCCCTGAAGGCCTTAGAAGATGTGGTTGACCGGATTAAACCATCAGGTTCTCCCTGTGACTCTATCCCGCCCCACTTCTTTAAAGATGTTTTCCCCAGTATAGGGCAGACGGTTCTGGCCATTATCAACAGCAGTCTGTCTTCTGGTGTTGTCCCCCAAAGTTTTAAACATGCTGTGGTACAACCCCTTCTCAAGAAACACAGTCTTGACCCTGGTGTGCTAGCCAATTTTAGACCCATTTCCAAACTGCCTTTCATTTCAAAAATCCTGGAAAAAGTTGTGTATACTCAATTGAAATCATTTCTGGATGAGCACGAGGTCCTGGAGGTATTCCAGTCCGGATTTAAAACACTACATAGCACAGAATCAGCTCTATTAAGAGTTTTTAATGATATCCTTTTGGCAAATGACTCTGGAGACTATGTGACCCTTCTACTCCTTGACTTAAGTTCAGCTTTTGATACCGTGGACCACAGCATTTTAGTGCATCGGTTGCAGCTAGTAGGCATCTCTGGTACCGCCTTGGACTGGTTCAGGTCCTACCTGGCAAACAGGACTATGTGCGTAAGCCTTGGTGGTTCTGAGACCCGCTCTGCTCCGCTGTCATATGGGGTTCCACAGGGTTCAATTTTAGGGCCCCTGCTTTTCTCACTGTACTTGCTGCCCCTGGGTTCCATCCTGAGAAAACATGGTATCTCTTTTCATTGTTACGCTGATGATACCCAGATCTATGTGCCACTGAAGAAGAAGGACGGGTTTTCCTTGAAACCACTTCTGTTATGTCTTGAAGACATTAAAGCCTGGATGTCTTTGAACTTTGAACTAAAATTTAATGAAAATAAAACAGAAGTGATGGTGTTCAGTCCCAGTGGCTCTTGTGAACCACTTCCTGTTGACTTAGGCCCCCTGCTGCCTTACAGGAAGCAAACAGTTTCAAACCTGGGTTTTAAGATGGACAGTGATCTTAAACTTGACCGGCAAATCGGTGCAATAGTTAAGTCCAGCTTCTTTCACCTTAGGCAGCTGGCAAAGGTGAAGCCCTTCCTTGCACAAAAGCACTTTGAAACAGTAATCCACGCCTTCATTACATCGCGGCTGGATTACTGTAACGCACTTTATCTTGGAGTCAGCCAGTCCTCCCTCGCGCGTCTCCAGGTAGTGCAAAATGCTGCTGCTCGCCTCCTAACTGGAACACGTAAGAGGGAGCACATTACTCCCATTTTAGCCTCTCTCCACTGGCTGCCTGTGCACTTTAGAGTCCATTTTAAGATTCTTTCATTTGTTTTTAAATCCTTAAATGGTCTCGCCCCGCCTTACCTCTCTGAGCTGCTCCGCCCATACACTCCTGCCCGGTGCCTCAGGTCATCTGAACAGTTGCTCCTGGAGTTACCAAGGGCTAAACGGAAGCTCAGAGGGGATAGGACCTTTTCTGTTGCTGGTCCCAAATTGTGGAATGACCTCCCATTATGCATTCGACAAGCCCCTTCACTGTCCGTTTTTAAAACACGTCTTAAGACCCATTTTTATTCCTTGGCTTTTAATCCAGCATGAGACCCTGTTTCTGTTTTTGCTTTAATATTATTTTAACATTGTTTTATCGTATATTATTGTTTTTATATTGTTCTTTGTTTTATATGTCTTATTTCATGTCCTATTTTATGTACAGCACTTTGTGTCAGCTGCAGCTGTTTTTAAAGGGCTTTATAAATAAAGTTGAGTTGAGTTGAGTTGAGTGTGGTTTTATCATCATCACTATGTCACAAATTTGTATACACCAATGTCACCTACTACACCACATTAGCTTAGTCTTTGAGCACCAACACATTGCACCCATGTAAACTCACTCATAATCAATTCAAATGCTGTGATGTTTTCTATGTGATAGCTGGACAATCTAATGGCTAAACCTAAAGGCTTTAACCTCACTAATTTAAGAGAAATTGTTATCCGTTCCTCAGCCCCGAGTTGGGCACCATTGTTGTTCTTAGGATCCCTGCTAGTAGGTTTCTTGCTGAGTGCACGCCTTGGCCAGGCATGCGTCCAGGGTGCAACCCCCTACATTTCAGGTGTCAATGACAGGTGTGACTCTATAGTCACAAAGAGGGCAATGTGGTATAATTTCTAAGCAAGTTGTGATGAGCTAAAGTTGTAATATGCAATGCCAATCATATGGCATTGCATATTACAACTTGTATGAAGTAGTCATGTTATGTTGTGATTATGATTGAAAGAAAAGCAAGATACAGCTGTATTAAAAAGGTACAACTGTTTAAGAGCCTGTAAGCTATGGAAGGTAAAAAAAACCAAAACTGTGTAGTTGTGAACTGTTTATGTTATTGAAACACTTTCTATGGTAGTAAAACACTTTCTATGTAACCTCATTATAATCACTGTAAGCCTGAAAAGAACATCTTACTGTAATCTTGCATAAAACAATTATTTTTAAAAAATATTATACAAAGAAGCCTAGAAATAATGGCATCTGAAGCCGGCAGTAACTTAGGCTAAAACTGGAAGCAGTCCAGGGAGAAAAAAATATTGGTGTAAACTGTGTTTAAGAAGTAATAAATATATAAATAAATGGAAAACCCCTGAAACAGCCAAGGAATAGACAAGCAGGTGCAAGATAAATCAAAAATGAGGCCCGTGGAAAGTTCCCAACTGACAAGGGCAAGAAGATAACTTAATGGTGTAAAAATAAAGATGGTAAAGGGATGGGCAATAGGCGTGGAAAGGTCCAGACCCTAAGGTATATAAGGTGAAGCCTCCAGCCATTTTATCCAGAGCCCTTCATCCTGTCTCCTGTTGATGATTCTACTGGACTTCGAGAGAAGATTTTTTCTGACCAACTAGACACAGCTAAAATTTAGAACTTAATGTTTTGTGGCCTTGAGCCTCGGCTCTGAGTCCACATGACACAACCACGATTCATGTTAACCTGCGAGACAAGAAAGCACAAGGACTCCCGCTGAGTTGAGTTGGTGATATGCATTAATGGGACATAAATGTGTGCAGAAGGAGAGGGAGAGGAAGAACGAGCTCAGTGTACCATGGGAGGTCCCCCGGCAGTCTAAGCCTATAGCAGCATACCTAGGGGCCGGCCTAGGCCAGCCCTAACTATAAACTTTATCAAAAAGGAATGTTTTTAGTCTACTCTTTAAAGTAGAGAGGGTGTCCGCCTCCTGGACCGAAACTGGACGGTTCCATAGTAGAGGAGCTTGATAACTAAAGGCTCTGGTTCCCAATCTACTTTTGAAGACTCTAGGAACCACAAATAGCCCTGCATTTTAAGAACATAAAGTTCTAGTGGGATAATGGGGAACTGTCAACTCTTTAAGATATGATGGTGCCTGACCGTTCAGGGCTTTATATGTGAGGAAAAGAATTTTAAACTCTATCCTGAATTTTACAGGTAGCCAATGTAGAGAAGCCAGTACAAGAGAAATATGATCTCTCATGCTGGTTCTTGAGAGTAATTGTGCAGCAGCGTTCTGGATTAGCTGGAGTCTTTATAGATTAATTGTCAGAAATGTACGGCATTGCTGACGCAGAGAGCTGACCCCCGATGCAGTGTCTCCAAAAAGGCAGGCAGGCGGAGGTCTCAAATAATAGTCTTTAATATAAATCAAGAGAGCTCAAAAAGGCACACTCCTGCTATGGCACTAGGAGCAACAAAAATTACAAAAAGCTGAGGCAAAACCTGGCGAGGCGAGACAAGATTATCCTGACTTGGACACATAGAGACAAAACAACGACCTGACAAAGAGTGACAGGGAAGATGAGGACTAAATAGACAACATAACGAGAGACAGGTGAAACACATTAAGGGAGGAGAAAGCAATCAAGATAAACCAAAGCAAAGCTACATGAAAAAGAGACACACAGGAGAAGTGACACTTTCAAAATATAACAGGACATGACATGACACATAACATAATACATGGAAACACATGACAAGACACACGAAACATGACACATGGATCAAAAGACACAACACAACTTAAACACAAGGCGTGACATTTATTAGGGTAACCTGATAGAAGGGAGTTACAGTAATCCAGACTGGAAGTAATGAATGCATGGACTAATTTTTCTGACAATGTATCATTAACATGAACAAATTGAGATCGATCTAATAAATAAGACTGAAACCAGCTTAATGCAGTTCCTTCACTCCAGACTCAGCATCCTGATGCCGTCATTGCTATATCTGGGGATTTTAACCAGGTCACAGTGGACTCAAACCTGCCCAAATTTTCACTTGTTCCGCAGTTTGCGGACTGCAGAACGAGAGAAAATGAAACACTGGATCTGCTGTATGCTAATGTGAAGGAAGCATACAGCACCATAGCTCTCCCCCCCTTGGGCAAATCAGACCACAACCTAGTTTACCTCAAGCCCCAGTACATCCCCACAGTCCAGCAGCAGCCAGTGACCACAAGAACTGTACGGAGGTGGCCACAGGAGGCTATCTAGACCCTGCAGGGTTGCTTTGAGGCGACTGACTGGGACGTTTCCTGTGATACACATGGGGAGGACATACACACACTCAGATTGTATTACAGATTATATTAACTTCTGTACGGATAATATAGTCCCCACAAAAACAGGCAAGTCTGCAGGCCTGGATGGCCTGAGTCCCAAACTCCTGAAAGGATGTGCGGCCCAGCTGTGTGATGTTTTTCAACACATTTCCAACTGAGCCTGAGCATGATGGTTGTTCCTGCTCTGTGGAAAACAACATGCCTGGTCCTAGTGCCGAAGAACAACCACCCAAACTCACACAGTGACTACAGACCCTGGCCTTGACATCACACGCTATGAAGTCACTGGAGAGGCTGGTCCTAAAAGCACATCTGATCAGTGGTGGAACCATACCTGGACCCCTACAGCTCGCATACCAGCCACGTATTGGAGTTGACAACACCATCATCTACCTGTTACACAGAGTCTACACGCACCTGGACAGGGCAGGCAGCACTGTAAGAGTCATGTTCTTCAACTTTTCCAGTGCTTTTAACACCATAAGACCTGCTCTACTCTGTATTAAGATCCTGGACATGCAGGTGAATGACTTGCTGGTCACCTGGATTGGGGCCAGCCACAGTACATCAGGCTGCAGAACACCACCTCAGACACCATATTGAGCAGCACAGGGGCTCCTCAGGGGACGGTTCTTTCGCCCTATCTGTTCACATTGTACACCTTGGATTTCAGGTACAGCTCACAATCCTGCCATCTGCAGTTTTTGGATGACTCTGCCATTGTGGGCTGCATCACCGGTAACCAGGAAGCTGAATTCTGAGGCATGGTGGACAGCTTCGTGGAGTGGTGTGGACAGAACCACATGCAGTTCAACAAAGAGAATACTAAAGAGCTGCAGGTGGACTTCAGAAAGAAGAGTACCCCCCCAATCCTGTCAACATCAAGGGTACTGAGGTGGACATTGTGGACTGCTACAAGTATTTGGGGGTCCACATAGACAATAAACTGGACTTGACAGCCAACACCAATACCCCTCTACAAGAAAGGGCAGAGTTGCCTTTTCCTTCTGAGGAGATTCAGGTCTTTCAATGTCTGTAGGACAAAGCTGCAGATGTTTTACCACTCAGTGGTCTCCAGTGTCATCCTCTTTGCTGTGGTGTGCTGGGGCAGCAGGGTGAAGACAGCTGATGCCAACAGGCTCGATAAGCTCATTAGGAGAGCTGGCTCTGTCCTGGTAGTGGAACTGCAGTTTCTGGCAGAGGTGTCTGAGCAGAGGATGCTGAACATCCTCAACAACAACAGTCGTAGACTGAGACCACGAGGTGCTCCACAGAACGTCACAGAAAATCCTTCCTCCCTGTGGCTATCAAACTTTTCAACTCATCCCCTTTCTCCACATAGGACAATAACAATTTATCCTGCACTACAATAAACACTTTAAGATTGCATCCACACCTTATCCGCTGCTATTCTGCATATTATTTTTTACTCTGTTATTTGTATATTTTGTTTGATTACTTGGTACTTTTGCATGCCTCTTTGTATTGCAACCCTGGCATAACAATTTCCTGTATAAAGTTCTTATCTTAATGCCAATTAGGTGTTCCAATCTGTGTAATAACATGGAATGGTCGATGGTGTCAAACACAGCACTAAGATCTAACAGTACAAGGACATATAAGTCCCTTGTCTGATGCCAATAGAAGGTCACTTGTGACTTTGACCAAAGCCGTCTCTGTGCTATGATGAGCTGTAAAGCCAGATTGCAAATCTTCAAATAAGTTATTATTATGAAGAAAGTCACATAGCTGATTGGCGACTGTTCTCTGAAGGATCTGAAGGACAGAACTCTCAAGGTTAAATATCAGTATATAGTTGTTTAAAACCTCTGGGTCAAGTGTGTGTTTTTTAAGGAGGGGCTTGACTACAGCTACTTTAAAGGACTGGGGTACATAACCTGTTATTAGGGACAGATTGATCATGTCTAGACAGGTGCTAAGTAAGGGTAAAACTTCTTTGAGTAGCTTAGTAGATGGGGTCTAAGAGGCATGTTGTTGGCTTGGATGAATATACGGTATAAGTGAATATAACTGGTGGGGGTCAATGGGAGAAAAGCAGTGTTATGCACTGTTGCATCATTTCTGCAGTGCTGAAGTTTCTTTCATATCTACAGCATAAGAAACAATACATGTAATATGTTATGCAGTCAGGCAGTACAGTGGTGCAGTGGTTAGCACTGTCGCCTTAGTTCCAGGTTTGAATCCCGGTCAGGGTCCTTCTGTGCGGATTTTACATGTTCTCCTTCTGTCTGCGAGAGTTTTCTCCCAGTACCCCAGCTTCTTCCCACAATCCCCAAAACATACACAATAGGTTAATTGACTACTCTACAGTGCCCCTAGGTGTGAATGTGTGAGATGTGGCTGTGGTTGCCATGGGTACAAGCACTTCAATGAATGCGCTAAATACTTACATTTCAAGTCTTGAAATGTAAGTATTCTGTGGATCCTTCTCACGCAAGTACACTGGAAGGGTGTGGCTTGGCCCAGCGTCTGATTCCAGGGCCTATTTCAAATCGATAAATTTTCCATATTAAAAGACTGACAACGCCATCTAGGGTTACTTCAGAACCTAGGACTCATAAAATACACAGGTTCTTTAGAGAGAGTTAACGACCATCAGGAGAATAACATTTAATTTAAAAAGTTTATTACAATAAAATGGTACTGCAAAATCGGTTTGGATCTTCTCACTCTGCACCAGCGTCTAGGCCCTCCATTGTTGCTGTGGGAGACAGAAAAGCAGGACGAGTAGTGTGTCCCTTTAACTTTTACCAACCCCACTCTTCCCCGCCTGACTCTATGCCCGCCTCGTAAAATCTTTTTTACTCACGGTCTTCCGTGACAGCAGATGTCCGTCTGCCGACCCAGGTCAGAGTAAAACAGCGTTGGTGGGTAGCGGCTGCTCCACGAAGCCAGTGGGGCTGCTCACTGCTCGTCGTCCAGGGCTGCTGTTACGCGGAGGTCCTCAACGTCCCCACACTTGCCTTCCGGATGCATGACGTCTCTCCTCCTGCACACACTTGCTCCACACGCTTCTTCCCCTGCACGCCGTCTGTCCGTGCTTGTCCTGCTGCACCCACCTTCTTACCCTGCACGCCGTCTGTCCGCTCTCCTTTGTGCCTGGCTCCTTTAAGCACCACTCCTGCACACCTATCGCTCGTCTCGTGATTAGAGTACTTTGTTGGAGTGTGGCTTCCCAGGTCACAGTTTGTTACAGTCTGCTTGCAAAATACTTCGAAAACATGTCCATCATAACTCAAAACTCATGATCAACACGTGTCAAAGCAAAAAACACAACACCCACAAAAGCATGCAAATTAAAGACATCACTCAAATAATCATACACAAAACAAACAGTATTTCCAAAAATGATCCAGTAAAAACATTCAAATTAAATCACTCCACCACACCCAAATTTTTCTGCCCATCCATTGGGGGAATCGAACCAGCGACCCTCCAATCACAAGCCGATCACACACCAGGACTGTCTTGACTGTTGGGGACTGGTCAGAGACTGTCTTGACTGTAGACTTTGATAATGACACGCCTACTTCCTCAAGAGTGTTCTTGACTTGGCTAGATAGATAGATAGATAGATAGATAGATAAATACTTTATACATCCCGAGGGAAATTCAAGCATCCTGTTGCCCATTATCGCAGTGTAGATTAATCAAAAGTGAGCAAACAAACAACTCTTAGTGGAAAATTGACTAAACATACTAAATAAACTAACATATGCTACACAATAGAGTGCAGAGAAAGCAGGTTGGCCAGATTGACTGTGTATAAAAAACAAGAGACTAAAAAGCCACAGTGTAAACATACGTAAATGGATTGCTACTCAGAAATGAGTTATAAAGTGCAGGTTAATTGTGCAAAAAACATTTAAGATAAGGTGCATAGTGGAATAAATGTCCAATAAATAAATGTGATTTTTTTTACGCCTGATGTGACTCAGGCACAGACTGTCGCTGGGATTGTGACCCCTGAACACCCAGAGATGTGTTGTACAGTCTAATGGCGAGGGGAACAAACGAGTTCCTGAGTCTGTTTGTGGAGCAGGTCAGAGACAGAAACCTGGTGCTGAACACACTCCTCTGATTGATCAGAGTCCTGTGCAGAGGGTGGGAGGCATTGTCCAGTATGGACAGGATCTTATCCAGGGTCCGTTTTTCTGCTACTGACACTACAGAGTCCAGCTCTGTGCCCACCACAGATCCTGCCCTCCGCACCAGTCTGTCTAGCCGTGTTGTGTCCCTCTTCTTGATGCTGCCTCCCCAGCACACCACAGCATAGAAGAGGACACTGGCCATTACAGTCTGGTAGAACATCAGCAGCTGTTTTTTGCAGATGTTAAAGGATCCCAGCCTACTCAGGAAATACAGACGACTATGAGTTTTTCTGTGGATGGGAGAAAAACAAGTGAAGGGTGGTGCACATATTACCATCCATTCACTAATATGGGGGTGTGGAGTGCAGGTGAAGAGCCCCACCACCAAACTACCTGCAGTCAAACCAGCCACACTTGCTGAACACCCCTAACTAAACAGAGTACCCTGATAACTAAAAATAGCGATTGAACAAAACACTAAAACTAACACAACACAAACAAATAAAACAGAAGTGTGACAAACAAAAGATCATACAGGCTCACCAGGCAGCAGAGAGAGCCTCAGCAGACTGGGGTAGCCTATATAGTCTTGCCCAGCCATTAGAAAATAGGTGTGGTTAACTCCTACCACCTGGAGTCAAGCACACCTACCACATCAGCACAAAATTTGTCTGTGCCAGTTGATCGGAGCTCCACCTGTTCAGGCATATGTGACCACCACCCACTGATTACTCTCGTCATCAGAGTTAGTCTGAGGCGAGCTAGGTTTAGTCACTGTGGTGGAATGATCACCAGAGTCAGGGGCTGGTTTCAGTTGGGATCGGTGAACATGACGCACCTCTTTTGGGGCAACTGCATACACTACACCTCCTTTGTAGGGAGGCCTCACCACTTGGAAGAGTTGGGGGGCCCATGCATCCTGGATTTTAGTCCGCCCACTATGGGAGTGGTCCTGAAGACAGACATATTGCCCAGCTGGCAACACCTCCTCCTGAGCCTTCAGATCAGCCCTCTCTTTCTGCAAGGTCGCAGCTTGCCTCATTTGCTTGCTGGCATTCTTCACTGCTACCTGCAGACGGCGCTGGTGCTCCCGGATCCAGTCACTGACGTCCCCTGGAGCTGGCTCCTCCACACGGCCCAGCAAAAAATCTGCAGGCAGTTGGGGTTCCTGACCAAACATCACCAAAAACACAACAGCCAGCCGTAGGTTGCATCATAAAAATTACATTTTGGGGCTACAGCTCCATAAGCCCCCTTAATTTTGGACTATCTTGCAATTGCCCTTTACATAACCAGAAGTGTAAGAGAGTGAGAGCTCTTCCAGGGGCGATTTCTCCCATAGGGCAATGGGGCAACACACACCCAAGCCTTAAAGTGACATTTTAGTGTAATCACAATCCCTTTTCTTATCTGGGCAGTTAATTATGGCTGTTTCGGAATATCAACAAATCAGCATCACAGATTGTTCCGCTGAGTATGGTGCTAGACCTGCCCCTTTTTGTGCGACTTGCACCCACAAATGTCTGATAGACTGTCATATCAAGGCGTTTTTGTTTTGTTTTTTTTAAATTAAAAGCGTTGGAATGCATTGTCAATGAGTTCTGGGGGGCTTGCACTGATGTTATTTCATCATACATAATCTTACAATTAGCGGGCGCAGCTGCAGCAAGCTAGCCAGAGTCAAGGTCAACATGGCTAGCGTTACCTCATCTCGCAACAACTTGATCTTCTCTCTGAGAGAAATAGCATTCATTCGCCG
Organism: Scatophagus argus; assembly: GCF_020382885.2. Lineage (NCBI taxonomy): Eukaryota > Metazoa > Chordata > Actinopteri > Scatophagidae > Scatophagus > Scatophagus argus. The sequence goes on from NC_058501.1 coordinate 120,569, forward strand.
TAGTACTCAGGATAAATTGGAAATTAAAGAATTATGACCTCCCAAACGAATTTTAAATATAAAACAAGTGTCTACAAAGGCAGGGAAAACATATAATACAAAACAATTATATAGTCACCAAGGTGAATTGGTTTAGTCTTGACTGCTAGTCCTGAGTGACAGCGGTGGAAAATTTGTTGACTGTCGAGTGCCAAATAAACGCAGAGATGGACAGAAAAAGGTCAAAGCCATCAGGTGTCCAATTTAGAAAAAAAAGAAAAGAAGAAGAGGTGAAACAAGCAAAAGATAAAGGTATGCTATGTTCTCTCTGTATGATTACAGTATCCATGTCATGAATGAAAGGCTAATGTTAATTGGTGGTATAGGTTTGTTAGCCCTCTTGCTATGATGCTTGCTATGCTTATACAACAGTAAATCGTCTTAACAAACACCAGATCTAACTTCACCATAAGGTTGTGCTTTGCAACAAAACTGTTACAAGTTCAGTTATTATTTATTTCCATCACATCAGGTCCTGTAATTAGCCAACAGAATTTTCATATGTGTAGGTAGTTTCAAAGATGAACATTTGCCATTTGCTACAACTGTTAGGATTGTGGCCGTGTATTCGGCTGTACTTGTTCTCTTGTTTTGTTTTGGTTTTTTTTTCTTTTCCTTCAGGCACGCCGGGGACAGCGGTGCCGGCAGGACAGGGAATTGGAGTTGAGTGAAATCACCTGTGTCATTAAGCTCACCTGCTTCATACTTAAGGACCTGCTCTGCATCTACTCTCCGCCAGTTCTTCAGTTTTTCCCCGGGGTAGTACTACAGCAACCTTTGAAAGACTCTTTTGTCGTCTGATTATCTTTTCTCTTTCAGATCGCCAGCTCCAGTTCCCCGTCCAGCGGTGGTAGCTCCCTTCGTCATGTTTTCTCTGCCCGCTTTTCGAAAACCTCTTTTAAAGGACATCTTTTGTTATTTTTCTCTTGAGACTATAAATAAATCTCTAAGCGAGACTCTGCGTTTGGATCCTTCTTCTATTCAGAGTTTTCTAACAACAACTCTATTTTGTGACAAAACCTAGTTTAACCAGTCATAACTAAAAGTGTGCCAAGCATAAAATTGGAGGACTGGAGAATTGGATTTTGCACCAAGGAATTCCAAAAAGGTCAAGTTTTAGGTTTTTTTTTTTAGATTTTTTTAGTGTGCTGTTTGTGTGATGAAGGATTTGTGCTATTTAGAATATTTATTCTATATTTTATTTGTATATTATTCTTAATATTTTATATTATTTTGTTTTATAGGGATTGGCCCCAGCCCCCCCTCGACCCTGACAGATAAGTGGTATAGAAAATGGATGGATGGATGTTTTATATATCTGATTGTATGTATTTTTTGCCACATGTATGTATATAGAGTATATTTTTTTAAGTTCTGATAACTTATACTGTTTTGTGCGGAATTGTGTTAATTGTCTTTTTATTCCTTTTGTAATTGCAATAGTGGGGGGGCGCGCCACTCAGAGGTGGTCTTGCCCGGGGAGTAATTCAATGTAGAACTGCCATCATCCCCACCTCGGATACAACGGCCAACTCGATTGCCAGTGCAATTTTTGGAGAGACTAAACATTCTTTTCTCAGATGATGTCAAAGGTAAACTCATTGCCCAAGATTATGATGGGGCCAGTGTGATGAGAGGAGAGCAGGCAGGTGTGCAGCAAAAGGTGTGAGAGAAGTATGAAAATGTTTATTATGTGCATTGTTATACACACCAGCTGAATTTGATTATGCAGCAAGCCATGTCTCACATTGTGAGAGTTTTCTTTTCTGATTTAGGTGGCATTGCAAGTTTTTTTTTACCCAGTCACCAAAATGCACTGCAGTTCTTGATCAGATAGTTGCAAGAAGGCTGCCAAGACCATCATCCACAAGATGGCACTTCAACAGCAGACTTGCGAACAGTCGTTGAAAACCTTGATGACCTTAAGGAGTGTTTTGAATCCATCGTGACATCCAGCTGTTTTGATAGCGCCACAGTGAGAGAGAGAGAGAGAGTTTTTCTTGCAGCTATTGCATCAAATCATGCCCCTGCAGAAGGACATTGATGCCGTCTTCATCAAACATGCCCTTCAGAGATTCACAACCAGTGTGCAGTCCATAAAGTAAGGCTAAATAATACTGTTCATAACTGCTCAATATAGAACCTTGTAACATGCATATGCATGACGGTAGTTGATAACATGATGTTGTGCGACTTAGTAGGAGCAATTTGGTTATTGGCAAAGAGTCAATGATTATGGGAAATAATCATTAAAGTAAAATCAGTGTATGCTTAATACACATAAATATCGGGGCACCACCCTGTCACCAGGGACCAATAGCCAAATTAATTAATGGGAAAACAGTCTCTTAAAATTGTGAAGGATGATTCCGAGCATTGGCTGTCATGAATTCAGCTGGTATTACAAGTACATACACAATAACCACAGACAACGACAGGTTAAACTATAACAGGATTTATTAACCAGCAACAACCATCCATAGACAAGTATCACTTTGTAATAAACACTATTATAATCTAAGTTTTATCAACACACATTAACTATTAACTAAAGATAACACAGGTACAGCAACAAGAGTATATCTATACATAGGTGTGCATATATACAGGAGTGTGTGTGTGTGTGTGTGTGTGAGAGAGAGAGATGATAACAACAGTATGGAGGCTAACAAGCTAGCCAGGTAGTGGCTAACAAGCTAGTGGCTAAAAACAAACAAGATGGCGGTTAGCAAGATAGCAGCAGGATAGCAGCTAACAACAAGCTAGTGGCTGACTACAATTAAGATGGCGGATGGCCACATGAGTGGAGGAACTACAACCAGAATGGCGAGTGGGGAAACTACAACCAAAATGGTAGAGGACTACATGAGGAGGGGTCAGCACACCAGGATGAACAACCACATAAAGGATGACTCAGCAAACAAACAACTAGTCACATGCAAGTGATGACTCAGCAAAATCCAAAATGACTACGGAAAAATACGCCGACCGTATTATTCAGAGCCAAGATGGTGATAACCAACGTGATGTTGCTTATGTGGTCACAGAAGAGAACAATGGGCGGAAGCCTTTGAGCGCCACGTACCCCTTGGTTACGGTTCGTGATCGCGTGCTCGGACTTTCGCCTCACCGTTTAGAAAGAAGAGTGTGAGAAAAATAGAAAAATAGAAATGAAAATACAAGAAACACAACCCAATAAAATAATCCACTCTAATTCTTTAGAAACTCGCGTGTCACCACACAATAGCGGAGTCAGTAAACCGGAGCTTATCTGCTCAGCTATTGGTCCTTTAACTGGTGACGCGCGGTCTCGCTGAAACGGCGGAAATGACCGACCGGAAACCAAAATCAATAAATGCAGCACTTAAAAGTTACAAAGCATGTGTAAACAAACTCTATTTTACGCTATCTCTGTCCAGACATAAGCCTCTTACTTTGCGTTGCTCCGATCTTTCGGAGTTTGAAATAATGATCCGCTTAAACGTTCGCAGCGTCGTCCTCGGCGGGATGCTGGCGGTCCGTTATCTCAGACGATGCGGAGTGTTGATCTCCCGGCGGCAGCGGAGAAAATCACCGGTGAATAAGTTAACAAACTTTGTTTCGTCCTTAACAAAGTCGGCACGCGGCTGGTTAACGTGCGATCAGCTGATTGCCCAGCGATCCACGTCGGATGAAGGAAAAAAAGGAAAAGTTACAGGAAAAATACAGCAGTCTGTTTCTCGGCCTGCGAGTTGCAGAACTGTGACCCAGGATCTAAAATGATGTTAATCAAAACGTTTGATTGTTGCTCCCTTTTGGCGGTTTGGACACTTGGAGAGCCTGGAGAAGCTCTCACTGTCACAGCACGCACGGGAAAAAGCGGCGTGTGATGGTTGCAGTGACCTTTTATTACCTGAGTGACGTCACCGTAGATTCCCTAGGGATGGCTGGCACACAGCCAATGTCCGTGCTCGTTCGGGGTTCGAACTCAGGAATTTATGACTAGGCGTACGCCATAAAATAGATTTCTAACGGTTAGTCACTCTAAGTCAGGCTTTATGGGTCACATATAGGCCTCTCTATTGTTCTCCAGAGCACATGACCAGAGATCCCAACAATGTTTACACTCAAAAGTAAGAAACTGCCCTAGGCATCTGTATCTTTGAAAATAACAGTTAATGTACTATTTAACAGAGACCAACGGCCATCTCAAGAGCAGCAGCAAGTGGCAACAGGATGCTCATGATCAAGAAGGGCCCTGGATGAAGAAGAAAAGCAATGGCTGTCAAAAGAGATATAGGAATTTATTACAACTTCCAAAACTACTACTTACTACTTTAGTACTCATTACCATATTTACATTGGCCTACACAAGTTTTGGAAAATAAGCAACAGTTACAATTACATAAAGGAAGGTCATTCAGGGTTTTTACTCACAGTATTATACTCCTAACTTATAAGATAATTGTTTAATTTTGGGGCTACTCATCCAAGGGATATCCTGTTGTTTTAACTGACTATATTTAATTGCCAAAAGTACTGATAACAGTCCTGCTGTCCCATTTTTTGTTTTTTGGATATTTTGTTGAGACCATTTAGAGAGGTGCTGAGGGTTTAGTTTGTGCTGTTAGTGAGGTGTGTTGTTCTGATTATATTCTTCACCATTCATTTTAAATATTAGCAGGCTAATAATTAAAACATACCTCAATGTAATCATGTTCAACACAAACTACATCTCTGTAAAAGGTTTCAACAAAACCTGAATGTTAAAACATATTATTCACACACGACATACATAGCTTATTTTTATGTATGTATTTTTTGTTAACAGGTCTCAGAATCAAAATCAGAATCAGAAGCCTTTATTGTCATTGCATAAGGAATACAATGAAATTGTAACAGCCTTGGAGTGGTGTTATTCTAAATCAAAATTTAAGTATTTAAAAGAGAAGACAAGACAACTTTATTTGTATAGCCCATTTTTACAAGCAGTTTGTTTCAAAGGGCTTTACATAACATCATAACAACATCCTCTGCCCTTAGACTAAGGAAAAACTCCCAGAAGAAACCTTTAACGGGGAAAAAAAAATGGGAGAAACCGCAGGGTGAGAAACAGAGGAGGGATCCCTCATCCAGGACGGGCAGATATGCAATGAATGTTGTACAGGCAGGAAAGCAGTTAACAATCATGAAAATATGGCAGAGATGGGGATTCAGTCAAGGGAGAGCGGATGTCGAAATAAATAACAATAAAATAAATAAGGCGCAAATAAGTAGAACAATAGTGCAAGAACAGGGTGTTAATATGGATATAAATATTGTCTATGGATGGCTGCAGAGCTGTACTGCACATTGTCATATTACACATATATCGGGTTAGTGATACAATCCTGGCTCATGTCAAGGGGAGGTTCACCTTTACTGACCATCTTGTGAGTGCCACATTGCTACAAGGAGAGATGTTTGAGCAGCATTGTCACACATTCCCGGTTGAGGTCCTGAACACTACAGTGAGGACATATCCCACGCTCAACAAGACGAAGCACAAGAATGAACTGTCCCTCATGTGTGAGAGTCCTAAGTTCAAGTGCTGCTGCGGTGCTCTGGCACTGTACCAAGTTCTCCTGAAATACAACCTTCGGGAGACTTTTTCTGAGATGGCTGCACTTTTAAACATCCTGTTCTCCTGAAATACAACCTTCGGGAGACTTTTTCTGAGATGGTTGCACTTTTAAACATCCTCATAACCACTCCCATGATAACAAGTGAAGCTGAGAGGTGTTTCTTCATCCTCAAGAGAATCAAGACATTTCTCAGAAATACAATGGGACAAAAACAATTGAATGCATTGGCTATGCTCTCCATGGAGAGAGAGTTGGTCAGGAAAATGCCAAACTTCAATTAGAGGGTAATCGATCACTTTGCTCCCACGAAAGACAGACAAACAAAGTTTCAGTATAAGATGATATCAGTAATTGTCTATAACAGATATACACATAAAACAAAAACACATTTCTGTGTATTTACTATTGGTCACGGCTGTTCCTACAAGATAGGTTTGTTTGTCACACACACAATCATACACGGTACAATGTGCAGTGAAATTCTTTATGTCCCTGCTACCAAGTAAAAAAATGTAAATATTGTAAAAAAAGAACGCTTATTAAAAAAATAATAAAATTAAGAAATTAAGATTAACGCTCACTGTTGAGCGGATGGATGGCCTAGGGGAAGAAACTTTTTCTCATCCTCACAGTGTGAACCGACAGCCTGATGGCTGCAGGGAGAGAAGTGAGTGTCCGGGATGATGGGGCTTCCTGAGGATCTTCTCAGCTCACAACCTGCATCGTTTGATGTAAATGTCCTGCAGGTCGGATAGATTTGTTGTGATCATCCACTCAGCTGAGCGGACTACCCTCCTAAGGGTCAAGAGGTCCTACTTTGTGCAGCTGCCCATCCATGTGGTGATGCTCCCACTCAAGATGCTTTCAGTGGTGCAGGTGTAAAAGTTCCTGAGCACCTTGAGGGGAAGTCTCTGAGGCGTCTGAGGTGGAACAGACATTGCCTGGCCTTCTTAACAGTCCTGTCAACGTGCAGTGACCAGGACAGATCCCGTGTGATGGTCACACGGGATCTGTCCTGGTTTTGTATTTATTTATTATGATTAGTGTATTGTATCGACCATTATGTTTGTTGGTAATCCCCTCCATAATGGTTTGGACCATTTGGGCTCAACAAGCAACCCTATTTAAAGGAGCCTCATTTTGCTCTTGGTGTTCCTGGGGAGAACTACCATGTACTGCTGTGAGTGTTTGCCATTGGTGTTTAGTTCCTGCATTGTTCCTGCATTGTCTCTATCTATGGAAACCTTGTGCTCCTGGAAAATAAAAGGGTTTTTCCTGGCACCTGACACTTCGCTGCCTCCTGTTTCCAACCTCTTCCGCCTGAATCCGATCTTGCCTGGATCCCGTTATTTGGGGATACCACTCTGGTCCCTCACAATACTTCACTGATTTTCACGAGGTTTTTTTTTTTGCTACACACGTCCTACATGTAGCTATGATACAGGACACATGGAGAGAGAATAAAAATGTAGATTCTCAAGTTAAACACAAGAAATTGACCCCCCCCCCCTCGCCCCAAATCATATTTACACGTATGCACAAAGTTGCTAATGAAAGTTTTAATATTTAATTTTTTTTTAATCATGAAAGTTTTTACTTTTTTTTAAAATTTTCCCTCAAATCCCCCAAAAGACTCTTTACTGTGGTCTTTGCTCTCTTTTCTCTTGCCATGGCGTTCTCTCTCGTTCCAGACTTTCCACTCTTGCTAAGGCTTCATTGAGTCTGGCCTTAAGAGAGGTAGGAGAGGCAGGCAAGGCACAGCCATAAGATGGACATGATTCGGGGTCACGCGATGCGCTTGCACTGAGAGGATCGCTTTCGCCGACCTCCCGCTCCTTCAGCCGATAAACTCTGTTTAACCTCAAGATATCCTGACTACATTTGCTGGAGAACATGTCCAACGCTAAAGGGAATACTTCTCGAGCTGTCTCCACGTCGCAAATGCCCGTGCGAACCTTAACTCGTCAAGACACACGAAGGCACGCAACTAACGCTGAAGCTAACATGGAAGATGGCGGCAACACGCCGTTTGAGGAAAGCGTGGCTAACGCTGTTTCCAGTACAGTTACTAAACAGATTGGCGCTCTCATGGAACGGAAGCTCGAAGAGCTGCATTCTACTCTGGACAGACTGAACCGCTGTGTGGAAGACAACACAAAGCGGATCACTGAGACTGAAACCCGCATCTCTTACGGCGAGGACCGAACAGCTTCTCTGGAGAACAAGCTAGCTGAACTCGAAAAAAAAGTGAAGATATTAACCGACCGAGCCGAGGACAGCGAAAACAGGAGCCGCAGAGATAACATACGAATCATGGGCCTCAAAGAAGGCACAGAAGGGAATCAGGCTGTCAGGTTTTTTGAGACCTGGCTTCCAGACACATTGGGTCTGGAGACCAAGCGAGGCTCCATTAAGATCGACCGAGCACACAGAGCCTTAGGCCCGCCGAAGAAAAATTACAATCGACCTGTCATTATAAAGCTACACAACTTTAATGATAAACAACGGATCCTTGCTGCTGTCCGAGAGAAACGCGAAGTCATCTTCCAAGGAGACAAGATCTACATCCGTCAGGACCTATCGCCCCAGGTGAGGGAAGCCCGACGCCAATTCAACGGTGTTTGTGACCGCCTCATCCAGAGAGGGCTGCGGTTCCAGATGCGCTACCCGGCCAGCTTAAGCTTCATCCTGAACGGATAGAATCAGTCCTTCAAAGACCCACGTGATGCAGAGGATCTTCTGAGCAGAAGCGTTTAACTTCGGGCACGGGATATTGATGTCACTGAAGCGTTTAACACGGTCTACACAGCAGACAGAAATTAAACTTTTGCCGAATGGAAGATGATCAGTTCATACTCCATCCGGGGTGTGGACCTCATCGCTGGGAGTTTACTTTCAGAGCAACAGTGAGTCCCTCTCCCCTGACGTGATACAGGTATTTGTTGTTAACAAGCATCAGTGGTGGGATGCATGTGAACATTCCTGCGGCTGCTCTGCTCGTCTCTCTCACAGGTGGGAGGATACCTCTCTGCTTCACCTGCCCTAAGACTCTTAACACCTTTATAAGGATGTTCTGTGTTCTTGTTTTTTTGTTTGGGGGGCTCTATTGTGTTCAGGGTTCTGAGCCTCAGTTTGGGTTTTTACAGACAGCCGTAACTATGGTATTATTTTCTTGTGTGTTTGGCTTCAGTCCTTTATTAACTACCAAATCAGACATTGCATTGTTTCCTCCCTACTTCATGTATAGCTGCATAGAATACTTACTGCATAGAGGGCATAACTCTACATGAGCGATCTTAAGATTGTTTCACTTAATGTAAAGGGCATTAACCATGTCATCAAACACCAAAAAATCCTGTCCTTCCTTAAAAAAGAGAGATGCCAAATTGCCTTTCTCCAAGAGACCCACCTTTCAGACCTAGAACATATAAAACTGAGGAGAAGCTGGGTGGGTCAGGTATTTTATTCGTCTTATAATTCTAAAAGTCGAGGCGTTGCAATTCTCCTACATCGTTCCCTGCCTTTTACTCTTGACAAAACATTATCAGATAAAGAGGGACGTTATGTAATTCTGTCTGGCTATCTTCATGGAGAACATGTAGTCCTTGGTTGTATATATGCCCCAACAATATATGAAACCTCTTTCATTCCACAGCTTATTTCAGACTTAGCAACATTTTCTTCTCCAAATTTACTTCTAGGAGGTGACTTTAACTGTGCATCTAACCCAAATATTGATTTATCCCCCCCCAATCTACTTTCTCTAAGAAAAGTGCAAAAATGGGTGAATTTTGTAAGGATTTGGATCTATACGATACTTGGAGGGTGTTACACCCCTTAGATAAAGACTACACATTCTTTTCAATCCCCCACCAGGTTTTTTCTAGAATAGACTACTTTTTATCCTCAAGAACGATTTTGAACAGAATATTGAATTGCACAATCGGCTCCAAGTTTCTTTCTGACCACTCCCCCATTAGTGTAACTATCCCTCCTCCTTATAGAGATCCTGCTTGCAGACACTGGAGGCTTGATCTTACCCTTCTAAGTAACTACTCTGTTACAGAATATATTACATCTGAATGGCAGCAGTTCATCTCTATAAATAAAACCCCAGACATCAGTCCTTCTACGCTGTGGGAAGCCGGCAAAGCATATATACGTGGGGCTATCATATCGTATACGTCGGCGCAGAAGAGAGACGCTCTTAAAAGACAGTTAGATTTGGAGAAGACAATAGACAACCTAGAGACTCAGTTTAAGATATCTCATAGCAGCTCTCTGGCAAAACAGCTGGATGCAGCCCGTTCTGCTTTGAATCAGCTCTTAACCAGGAAGGCAGAGACACAGATTTTTTTTGCTATTCAGACTATTTGAATCAGGCAATAAATCACACCGATTATTGGCCCGCCTTGCCCGGGGTAAAACCGATCCCAATGTAATTCCATCTCTTATAGACAAAAACGGGACGAGGTGCCTCAAATCATCTGATATAAGTGAAGTAATGAAACTGTTCTATAAAGACCTCTACAGCTCTGAATGTACATTTTCTTCTGAGGCTAGAGCAAAATTTCTTAACAAGATAAAATTACCGTCTCTCTCAGACGTACAGAAGGCAGAGCTATGCAAGCCAATTACTAGAGAAGAAGTCTTGCAAGCCATACACAGTCTTAGGGGAGGCAAGGCTCCAGGACCAGATGGTTTCGGCCCGGAATTTTACAAAGCATTCAGACAAGAACTAGTTGGTCCTTTAACAGACATGTATTTGGATTCCTTTAATAGGGGTTGTCCCCCCCCCCACATTGAACACAGCTAATATCTCGGTTACCTTAAAGAAAGATAAGCCACCTGACATATGTGGTTCCTATAGACCGATCAGTCTGATTTCTGTAGACAGCAAAATATTGTCAAAACTTTTATCCTGGAAAAACTACTCCCCATTTTGATAAATCCAGATCAATCGGGATTTGTTTATGGGCGCTATTCAGCTAGCAATGTGAGAAGGCTTTTGAATATTTTACAATTTACCTCTCAATATAAACGGAAGGCTCTGGCCATTTCTCTAGATGCAGAAAAGGCCTTTGACAGGGTTGAGTGGGGCTATTTGTTTGACATATTGGGGAGATTTGGACTAGGGGGGGACTTCCTTAAATGGATCCAAACCATATATCACTCACCTACAGGTGTTGTTATAACTAATGGGCGAACGTGTCCGCCAAGGGTGCCCCCTCAGCCCACTCCTCTTTGCCTTAGCATTAGAACCATTAGCTGAAACTATTCGACTCCATACTGATGTAAAGGGAATAACAATAGGACATGAGGAACATAAAATTGCCTTATATGCAGACGATATTCTTTTGTTTTTATCCTCTCCTCAGCTTTCAATATCAACAATTATAGATATCTTCAATAGGTTTAGTAATATCTCTGGCTATAAAATTAATTTTAATAAATCTGAAGCTATGCCACTGGGAATCCTAGATATTACAGATGTTCAGGGAAACTTTCCTTTCAGGTGGTCAAGATCTGGCTTTACCTACTTAGGGATAAAGGTGTCCTCGGACCTGAGAGATCTGCAAAAACTGAACTTTACCCCTATATGTACCGCAGTCAAAAGAGACCTGGAGCGATGACAGAACTTACCCCTATCCCTGTTCGGCCGAATTAGTCTCATTAAGATGAATGTGCTCCCTCGACTCCTATACCCTTTACAAATGCTACCATTATATCTATCCAAAAAAAATAACCTAGATCTAGAGAAGGCATTTTCCAAATTTATCTGGCAAGGCAAAAAACCTAGGCAGAAACTTAAGATATTACAATTACCTACAAACAATGGTGGCCTTTCTATGCCTAATATACTGTTTTATAACTGGGCCTGCCATGCACGCCACCTCTGGCTGTGGTTACATTCATATATTAAGAGAGAGACCTGTATTGATGATTGGGCTTGCCACCCTCATTCCCTGTGGAGTTTAATCACTTGTGAAGCAAATAAGATACATCTGGAAATAAAATGTAATCCTATTATCTACAACAGTATCAGGATATGGCGTGATATATCCAAATACCTGGGAAGAAGAAGTGCAAAATCTTTACTGTCTCCCATAACCCACAACCCTGACTTTCCTGCGGTGTTAATTCACCTACATTCCTTTTTTTGGAGGGATAAGGGAATACATGTAATCGGCGATCTGTTGAAGGATAATACTTTTCTATCTTTCCAACAGTTACAAGAAACATTCAACATCCCCAAACAGCATTTTTTTGGGTATCTACAGATTAGACATTTTGTATCTTCACAGACCGCCTCTTTCTCTACCAACACCTCTTATAGTGATATCGAGAGGTTTCTTCAAGAGCGCAAAGATAGAAAACATTTTATAGCATCATTCTGTTCGCTTCTGGGTTCCTCTGTCACTTACCATTTACCAGACATCTCTCATAGATGGGAAAAAGACTTGAACAACGAATATCTAGAGCAGGGGTCGGCAACCCAAAATGTTCAAAGAGCCATATTGAACAAAAAAAACAAAAAACAAATCTGTCTGGAGCCGCAAAAAAATTAAAAGCCTTATATGAACGGAACACAGGCTGTAAGTGTATATTAGCTATATTAGCTTACCAAAATGACTAATTTGATGAATGAATCCTTCATGTACTCACCATCTGTGAACGGTTTTCCACGCGTCATTATCTCCCGGGTTGCGACGAAACTAGCAGCAGAAGTGGAGTTTGGAGATGCAATCCACTTCTTAAATCTATCTTTGCGCTCCTCTAATTTCTCCAAAAGTAAAGCAATCGCACTTTTTCTCTCTCACTCCCAACTGGGTGGTCTGCTGCAAATTTAGCATGCCTTCCCTGGAAATGTCTTTCCAAATCACTCTTTTTGTTATTTGACAACTTCTCATTACAAAGCAAATGCAGGCAATCCTTCCGCATCGGCAATGAAAGCAAATGATTCGGTCCATTCTTCCTTGAATCCTCTGTTCTCATCAGCTATCTTTCGCTTCTTCCCTTTGGGATCCATGGCCCATGACACACCCGCCGGTTTGTTTACAACAGCCACCTGCGTGGCACCACTGCGCCGCGCTGAAACGTGTGTCACAGGCTATGACGCACATCGTCGTTGACAGAAATGTTGAAATTTAATATTTATTATAAACATTTTTACAGCATTGGAAAACGTTAAGAATGTTTGTGTCATGTTTGTCCTCCTACAGAAAGCATATTAAAACAAAATATATATAACCCCCTATTTTTTTCCATTTTCATACATTTTTGAAAAAGCTCCAGAGAGCCACTAGGGAGGCGCTGAAGAGCCGCATGTGGCTTCAGAGCCGCAGGTTGCTGACCCCTGATCTAGAGGATGACTGGCTGTCAGCTATATGCCTGATCAAGTCCACATCTACCTGTAATCGGCTGAGAGAAACTCAGTACAAGATATTTCACAGGCTACATATTACTCCTATTATTTTAAACAAAATTGACCGTTCCATTTCCCCTCTATGTACCAAGTGCAACTGGGAAAGAGGAACATATTTTCACTATTTTTGGGAATATAAACTGATCTCCAGATTCTGGTCACTTATCTCAAAGGTACTCAGTGGTATATTTAAGAAAAAAATTTAAAAAGACCCAGGGGTTTTCCTTTTAGGCCTGCCCTCTAGAGACCTACATCTCACTACATCACATTATAAGCTTTTTGAAAAACTCCTTCTTGCTGCCCGAAAATGTATACTACAAAACTGGATCAAACCTCTTCCGCCTACTATCACCTTTTTTTACAGAGAGATCTTTAATACCCTCCCTCATGAAAGGTTGGAAGCTGTTGTGAAGGGCAAAGATGAGTTATTTATAAAAGTCTGGACACCATTTTTAGATTATATACCTGCAGGTCTGAAAAATCTGCTAATGATGGGCAGACAATTTTCTGAGTGGAATAGGATTTCCCCTGTGCAGGGACAATAGGCTGTGATTATGATTGTTTACTCTTAACTCGTAGTTGAATACTGACTGGAATCAAACCAGAACTGTAATTATTTTTCAATTTAATTTAATTATTATTTATTTCCCACTATTTATTTATTTATTATACTCTGTTCATTTAATTCTATATTTCATTTTATTTAGTTATTCTAATTTTACTTTTATCTATTCCTGGTTACTTTATTATTTTCCAACTTTATGTCATTAATATCACATGATGTAACTGCTTTGTTTCTTGTTTTTGTTTTTTTTCTCTCTTTCTTCTGGTATAACTTTGTAGTACATGTGCTGTCTGATAGGGGGGGGTTGGGGGGGTTGTTTCTGTGTTTTGTACTGTTTATGTTTGGAAAAACAATAAAATGTGTTTAAAAAAAAAAAGCCTCCACTGCGCCCAGGCTTAAATTTAGTAACAACAGCTTAACCAGCAAGTGTCTGAAGGATGGGAGTCCGTCAAAATCTTGTTCTGGCTTGTTAAAAAGTACAGAAGTGATTATTTTGTGGTGTCATGCTAATGAATAATTAAAACACTGGAATTAGAAATCATCCAGCACAGTGAGACTTGTGGAAGAATATTGCTCCTTTCATTGTACCATATGCAGCAAAGTGAAGTAGTCAAGATGGATCCCATCTACAACACCACAGACTGAGATTGTATCAGGTATACCACATGTGGTTAGCTTTTTTGCATCGAAAGCATTTTGGTTCAGGTTCGAGAAAAATAGTAGTTTTAGTTGAAAGTTAATTTTGTTTCAGTATCAGTAAGCTTCCTGCTGAAAGGTATGATATGTAGACCATTTCGGTTGCTGTTTGTAAATGCACAATTCAAAGAGAGATGGAGAGAGACAGCTGCAGTAAGCTTGTACAAAGCAGTGAGTCATTTTTTGATTGTTTCACAGCAGTTACGATTAATGCACAAATAAACACAACCACACGACCTTCCAGATTTTGTGTTAATACAGTCAAAGTCCTTTCATCCTCTCCCTGTGTGCCTTTGCTCAGCCTGCCTACCTGCCTGGAGCTCACACAGACGCTTAGAAATGCATCTCTTTCAGACAGATAGAGAGACTGCAAACTTCAGTTTCAGACAGACAGCACAACTGATTTGGAGGTGAATCGTGTTCTAGTTCGCTTACTCAGGTGTTGATGTGGTAACTTGGAAATCTTCAGTGTATATAAACTAAAAATGCACTTCTCAGTGACATAGTGTCCAGCAGATAAAGAGTCAAAATACTGTATAAAGCATAAACATAAAATTGTAAAAAACAATATTTTGTAATACTTGAGTTCATTGTTATTAAATGTTTTTTAATTCTCCTTCATTTTTCACTAACAGAGTTTATTGCAGGTCATTTTTATTTCATTCAAGCAGTTTTTTTTGGTTATTCATTCCAATAATTTGTAGCAGAATTTTTCTCACAGTCAGTGACTCTTTTATTTCATGATGCTACTGTTCATCAAAAAGACTTTTTCTACTAGTCATTTAAAAAAGATTGATGAATGGCACTGCAGAATAAAAACAGACTTTGAAAAAAAAAAAAAAAAAAGATGGACATGGTTCGATTGTGCGGCACGGTGGTGCAGTGGTTAGCACTGTCGCCTCATAGCAAGAGGGTTCCAGGTTCGAATCCCGGTCTGGGCCCTTCTATGTGGAGTTTGCATGTTCTCCCTGTGCCTGCGTGGGTTTTCTCCGGGTTCTCCGGCTTCCTCCCACAATACCAAAAACATGCATATTAGGTTAATTGGCTACTCTAAATTGCCCCTAGGTGTGAGTGTGAGAGTGTGTGGTTGTCTGTCTTTGTGTGTTGGCCCTGCGATTGACTGGCGACCAGTCCAGGGTGTACCCTGCCTCTCGCCCGTGGTCAGCTGGGATGGGCTCCAGCTCCCCCGCGACCCTGGCGGATAAGCGGTATAGAAAATGGATGGATGGATGGATGGTTCGATTGTCTCACTTCACACACATCAATTTGACACCACTAGAGTATGACCCACATTCTTTCTTGTAGTCATCACCTGTCAAAGTCACTGTGTGTGTGTGTGTGTGTGTGTGTGCCAGGAATGCATGTTCAACATGTCTTCAGTTGTGCGTGTATAGGTTTATTTGTGAGTGTGTTTAATATGAGTGGCTGCAAATAAGTGAGATTTTGTGTCCAGGACCATTATGATATGATGTTTAAAATAGAAATATTCATATCATTAGGTTGAGGTTGTGAGTGAGGTTGCAGTTATTGGGGCCTCCTGAGAGGCTCTTCTGGAGGTAGTCCTAGCCTTTTCTGATGCATAATACTTGAAAAGTAATATGATTGATAATAAAATATTTACATTTATGAATGCCAATAGCCTTATGATGATACAACTACTCTTTGGAGATGAATCAGGAAGCTGAAGATGGATGGAATAACACCATCTCTGAGTCGGACAATCTGGCCTGTCCTATCAAAATCTCCCTGCTTAAAATGATCACTGCAAAGCACGGATGAATCACTTCCAGTGAATCTTTCCCTCCTCAAATCCCACTCCTTCCTTATGTCTTCGCCTTTGGGAACCCTTCAAAATGAAAACGGGAAATTTGGGACAAACATTTTACAAAGGAAGTCAATCTTATTTTCTACCATCTTCTTCCATTTCAATTCAGTTCAGTTTATTTATATAGCACCAATTCACAACAAAAGTTATCTCATGACACTTTCCAATTTGAGCGGGTCTAGACCAAACTCTTTAATTAAACTGTAAATACAGAGACCCCAACATTCCCACTTGAGCAAGCACTTGGCGACAGTGGCGAGGAAAAACTGCCTTTTAGAAGGCAGAAACCTCGGAGCAGACCCCGGCCCAAGATGGGCGGCCATCTGCCTTGACCGGTGGGGTTGAGAGAGAAGGAGAGAGACAGAGAGAGAGAGAGAGAGAGAGGGAGAGGGGGTGGGGTGTGAGAGAAGGAGCACACAAGCAGAGATGCATAGCAGCAGTAATAATAATAGTAGTGGTAATAATAGTGGCTGCTGCCACAGACCTGGACGAACTGACTGACACTGTGATATCCTACATCAGTTTTTGTGAGGACTCATGTGTGCAGACCAAAACCTTCTGCACATACAACAACAATAAACCATGGTTCACCAACAAACTCAGGAAGCTGGGGCAGGCTAAAGAGGAGGTCCACAGAAGTGGGAACAGGGCCCTGTACAAACAGGCCAGGAACACACTGACATGGGAGATCAGAGCTGCAAAGATGTGCTACTCTGAGAACCTGAAAAACAAGTTTTCAGCCAACAACCCCACTTCAGTGTGGAAGGGCCTGAGAGACATCACCAACTACAGGAGCATCCATCCCCCCACCCTGTGGGTAACAAGGTACTGGCAGAGGAGCTGAACAGCTTCTACTGCCGGTTTTCACACCCTCCACCCGCCCCATCCACAACACTCAACCTCTGTGCCATACCTGACACCTTCCCCTCCCCCCTCAACTCATACCTCCCACCAGCACTGAAGGTCAATGTGGAGGAGGTGCATCGGCTCTTCCAGAGGCAGAAGACCAGGAAGGCTCCAGGAACCGATGGAGTGTCCCCTTCCTGCCTGAGAATCAGTGCTGACCAGCTGGCACCCAGCTTCACCCAGATCTTCAACAGATCTCTGGAGCTGTGTGAAGTACCCTCCTGCTTCAAACGTTCCACCATCATCCCAGTCCCCAAAAAACCCACCATCACGGGGTTGAACAACTACAGACCCGTCGCGACGTCTGTGGTCATGAAATCCTTTGAGAGGTTGGTGCTGAACCACCTGAAGTTCATCACAGGCCCCCGGCTTGACCCCCTGCAGTTTGCCTACCGGGCAAACCGGTCGGTGGATGACGCAGTCAACATGGGACTGCGCTTCATCCTTGTTGAAGCACACTTGCTTCCCTGAGTAGGTTGATGTGAGAGAGTTAAAACAGAGTCGTTGAAATAGCCTTAAAACAGAGTTATTTATTTAGAAACAAAGATCTTTGGAGATCCCACCTCAGAACACAAGTCTGCTTCAGCCAAACGCCAAGTGGGATCTAAAGCACTCAAGGAAGTACATTATCATATATACTTTAAGATATTACTGGTTGTTAGTCTCAACACCTTTCCACTCAAGCCGGAGGGGAGGGGTGGTGTATCAGTGTCTTCGCCCATCGGTCAGAGTGACTTGAGATATGGTGTCCTTCTCCTACTATGCATGATACCTCTGTCTCCCTCAGAGTGTGCAGTCCTGAGACAAACAACCAGTTCTACATGATTATAACATTATTAATTATACCATTAATAGTACAGCATAAAACATATAGCATAAAACAAAATAAGGCATGTTAAATATTTATTAATCCACATCCTCCATCACCTTGACATCCCAGGGACATATGCCAGGATCCTGTTTGTGGATTCAGCTCTGCGTTCAACACCATCATTCCAGAAATCCTCCACCAGAAGCTCTCACAGCTCACAGTGCCGGCCTCCACCTCTCAGTGGATCTACAACTTCCTCACTGACAGGAGGCAGCAGGTGAGGCTGGGGAGCATCACCTCCAGGACCAGGTCCATCAGTACCGGCGCGCCCCAGGGGTGTGTTCTTTCCCCGCTGCTCTTTTTCCTGTACACAAACGACTGCTCCTCAGGAGACCAGTCCGTTAAACTACTCAAGTTTGCGGACAACACAACAGTAGTTCTTTCTTTCTTTCTTTTCTTTCTTTCTAGTTGGCCTCATCAGGGACAGTGATGAGGCTGCCTACAGACATGAAGTAGACCAGCTGGTCCTCTGGTGTGTCGTCGGAAGAACCTGGAGCTAAACCCGCTCAAGACTGTGGAGATGACAGTGGACTTTAGAAGGAACCCACCCACTTTACCCTCCCTCACCATTCTCAACAACACAGTGTCTACTGTGGACTCCTTTAAGTTCCTGGGAACCACAATCACCCAGGATCTCAAATGGAAGTCCCACATAGACCTCATCAGGACAAAGGCCCAGCAGAGGTTGTATTTTCTGCAACAGCTGAAGAAGTTCAACCTGCCTCAGGAGCTGCTGACCATCTTTTACACCTCCATCGTCCAGCCTGTTCTCTGCACTTCCATCACTGTCTGGTTTGGATCGGCCACCAAACAGGACAGGAGCAGACTGCAACAGATAATCAGGTCTGCAGAAAAAATCATCGGGGCCGACCTGCCCTCCATCCAGGACTTATACCAGTCCAGGGTGAAAAAACGGGCAGGAAGCATCACTGCAGACCCCTCACACCCTGCACACAAACTGTTTGATCTGGTACCAATGGTAGGCGTTACAGAGCTCTGTATGCCAAGACTACCAGACACAAAAACAGTTTCTTCCCCCAGGCTGTCTCCCTGATCTCCCCGTAATCCACCTGCCATTGTGTGAACCATCACACTGTTTGCACTACATCATTCCACTGTTTGCACTACATGTATATATATATTTATCTTGGTTTTTTTCTTCTTGTAAATACTTTTTCTTCATTTTTTATTACTATTATTTGTTTTTTGTATTTTGTATGGTGCACAGGAGAGAGAAAATCTGGAGTCAAATTCCTTGTATGGTCACACGTACTTGGCAAACAAAGCTGATTCTGATTCTGATTTTATTCACAAAGTACAAATAATAATAACGTTCAATTTCACTTGTGAAAATTAATCACATGGCACTACTCACAACAATCGTATTACAACAGCAACTAAAAAACACGCATTCTTAACGTATGCGATGGTTTACTAAACTTTCTCAAAATCGGACTGAGTTAGAAGACATTCAAAATACATAACGCGTTTGCATAGAAGGACTAGTCAAACATGCATTGCAACATTGTGGAACTCAAAATTACATTGAGATATAAGAACGAGGGCTTTGGAGGGGAAGATAAAGCTTGAATTACAACCACAAAAAAATTACATTACCATGTGAATATCAAAATCCAAGTGGTGGAGATGCTGATTTTCGAAAAGTTCCAAGAATGTCTGGCTGCAGAACCTTCTCTAAAGTTCAGAGTAGTTTATGTCCTACAGGCGGCATTATCCATTTCCTCCAGCCAACGAGGAGCGTTTGTGCTGCGTCCCACACCGGGGGGTCAGGCAACCTGGGCAATCAGCATTTTAGATGACGTCGATGCCTATGATTGAAATGAGAGAGCGGGGTTTACGGAAATGTCCTTTGCTGTGTTTGACAGTAGTATATCAATTATAGTATATATAGTCTATAAGTTATTCCATTCATAGGCTAAAAATGCTATTCACAGTTTAAACGTAGGCTACCTCATATAATGATACAGGTTGTATCATAGTACCAAACATTTGTTCAAACAGACCTGTAGATATTTCATGATGGGTCGAGCTATTAGCCTATTAAGTATTTTTATAATCGATAGACCCATTCTATTAAACTTTACTAATATAGCCTAGTGCTATAATGTGCAGCCCAACACCCAACAAAGACTTAAATTTTTCTACTTCTTCTTCTTCTTCTTCTTCCTCTTCTTCCTCTTCTTCTTGAAATGGCGGATGGTAACTACTGTATGTGATGCATTAGTGCCGTCACTGGACTGGAGTGTGGAACAAGAATTGCATCCTAGCTATCAAATTAATTGCACTTCATGGCAACATTTATTGGCACCCTTGTTAACCTGGAACCCTCTTGCTATGAGGCAACAGCGCTAACCACTGCCCCACCGTGCCACCCTACTAAAAATCAGATTTTTGTAATATGTCTTCTAATTTAAATATAGGCTATATGTAGAGGAAAAATCACACTTTTATGGGAATCAGTTAGTGTTGTGAAATAATGATGCATCACATGCCGTGCCACACAGTGATGCAGGTGCAGAGGACGCTCTCCACCGCGCAGTGGTAGAAACTCCTCAGGACTGAGCTCCCAAGCCCAACTCGCCACAGCTTCCTGAGGAAGTAGAGACGCTGGTGGGCTTTCCTGACCAGCCGGGACGTGTTGGTGTTCCTGATTCCTGATGGGATTCCTGATTCAGTGCATGGCAAAAAACAGAAAATGTCCATAAGATTTGATAAAAAATACCCTAACGATAAAAAGATAAAATAATAAAAGTGGGCTATAAATGGAGATCTGCCTGATCTTTTTTAATTAAAATAAAAGATCAGGCAGCCTAAGGTAGCTAAGGTGTCAGAAAATAGCTCTGTTTTTAGTTTTGTTGGGGAATCGCACTAATAGTTCTCAGCTCAACCAAAAGACAACCAAACTTAACGGTGAGTGGAAGTAACGGTGCAACCAGGAGAACATTTCAGTTGGTTGGTTCCCTCAATGTTTAGGGAACTTTGGGCATTGTTAGGTTGCTGTATAACCATTAGGGAACATTCCCTTAACGTTAGTTCTTGGTTAGGTTATAACTAACCTTCAGAGAACCATAGGCTAACATTATATATGCATTCTGTGTAACTAGGGATGCACCTGACTGAGGCATATATGTAGATATATATGTCTTACATGACACATATATTTCCTATATATCCACATACATATATTTGGATATATATTCATATATTTCCTTTCTGTGTGGGCTACCCCCATTTTGGTGGCTCATAAATGATGGGACAAACTAACATAATTACAAATATAAGGATTGTTGTTAATACTTGGATGGAAATCCTTTGCAGTCAAGTCTGGAACCCATGGACATGGCAAAATGCTGAGTTTCCTCCTTTGAGATGCTTTGCTAGGCCTTTACTGCAGCTGTCTTCAGCTGTTGCCTGTTTGTCGCTCTTTCTGCCTTCAGTTTCGTCTTCAGTAAGTGAAAAGCATGCTATGTTGAATTGAGATCAGGTGACTGACTTGGTTAGTGAAAAATATCTCCTTTCTTTGACTTGAGAAACTCTTGGGTTGCCTTTGCTGTATGTTGCTGCAGTATGAAGGGCCTCCTATCACTTTTCAGCATTTGGCAGAATCTGAGCAGAAAGTATAGCCCTTTACACTTCGGAATTCATCCTGCTACTTTCATCAGCACTTTTCTCTTCCCATCATTCTGGTACAAGTTAATCTTGGTTTCATCGGTCCAAAGAATCTTATTCCAGAACTGAACAGGTTTTTTTAGGTCTTTTCTGGAAAAATCTAATCTGCCGTTTCTGTTCTTGAGCGTTACCAGTGGTTTGCACCTTGTTGTGAGGAAGAAAAGATTTATTGATTTTTTTTGTTTTTTTTTTTTACACATGTACATACCTGTATTTTTAAATTTTTTTTAAAAATTTGAACACATTGTAAATACCTGTACTTTGAGATTTTAGATTTATGTAAATACCTGTACTTTTAGATTTTTGATTTATACTTATCTTATTTTGTTTATCCTATTTTTATACCTTTCACTTTTCGTGCTTGGTCGGGAATACTGCAAGTGCAATGTCTGTAAGAAAAAGAATTTCCCTTCGGGGATAAATAAAGGAATTCTGATTCTGATTCTGATAGATGGGGAAGGAACACCATGGACCCAGCATTGTATCTACAGCATGCAGTTAAAATAAAATAATAGAAGTAAAGCGTATTATAAAGAATAAAATGAAGGAAAGATGGCAAACACAATGGAAAGAAGAGAGGAAAGGAAGGAAAGGAAGAAGAGAGGTTTTATGAGATTTTTTTTATACTTTCTACTTTTTTATAGAAAGTGGGTGAGTTGAGGAGCGCAGGGAGAAAGAGAGAATATATATTGCTATTTATGTTGCTATTGCTTTTTTTATTTAATTGCATCGCATTGGTACTAAGGTGAGAGAGAAACAGTACGGTAGTTATCTTCCTCTGTCCTGCACATACAGTGAATTGACAATAAAAAATCTCTGAAGACTTGAAGAAAGGGTAATATCAAGACTTAGGCTGGTCTAAACATACTGGTCTAAACAGCACTTTACATAGAATGGGGAAGCACGCTACAGGTAGAAGTAATTTTTGTGAGCAGGAGGAAATGATAGAACATATAATGGTAAGTTAATTAAAAGTCTTGGGAAAGTAAAAGTTCAGTGTGACCTAATAGAGATTTTAAGGAAGAGCTCAGGAGACGTTTGTTATCAAATGCAATTACGTTATCTTGCAATATACGGTCTAATTAAGAAAATATAGATTGTTTTGTTTGTTAGTTTTCATTTTTTGTTTTGTCTTTTCCCCCCACACTCCATACCAGTGGCGGTAATGCACCTTAACGTTGTTTGCCAACCGCCAATAAATGCCAAAAGAAGAAGAAAACATCAAGCACAAGACGAAGAAGAAGAGGACGGCGGCGGTAACTATAGTGGCTGTGTTAGTAGGAGACGGAGAAAGAGAGGACGCTATCATGAGGGAAATATACACTAGTCGATAGTTTTACTTTTGAAAATGATTATTCTCATTATGTAACTAGTTGATGAATTTTACAGTGCTAACTTGAGCCTTCGTGTTTGTGGTTAGCAGAGTAATACAGTAACGTTACGGCAAAGTCAAGGGGTAGCCTAGCTAGCTTACGGTGTGCTAGCTAACGTTGCTTAACTTTGCTAAATCTCTAGCGTGTTAGCTTAACCAGCAAAAGCTATTCATATTGAAAGCGTCGAAAGTGGACGAAGGTAATGTATCCTATGTTGTAATGATCATGTAAATAACGTTATAATAAGTAATGTTAGAGTTCATAGTGCATTAGAAAACCCAGTGTAAATTGCAAGTTATTAAAATGTTATTTTTCAGCCTAGATCACTTCAAGAATTTAAAAGCTATAATGCAGTGTTATATTTTTTAGGCTAAAGGACTATAGTGGGACATTTTGAACTGAAGTTATCAGGACAAGGACTAATGTATATACATATATACACATACATACAATATATATATATATATATATGTGTGTGTGTGTGTATATATATTTAACACTGTAAATAGCATCATATCTATTTTTATATTGTTTTGTTTATTCTTACTTTATTGTATGATTACACTGTTTGCACTACAGAGTTGGCTTTTAATCTCATTGTACATGTGTATAGTGAGAATAAAGGAATTCTATTCTATTCTATTCTATTCTATTCTATTCTATGTCGTGTGTCTCCACTATTCAGTTGCTACATTGTTCTACATAGCTCACTCTTAGATCAGTGCTTTTCTTCCATAGCATGTCAATCAAATCAGGAGAGGAGCGTCTGAAGGAGATGGAGGCTGAGATGGCTCTGTGAGTACAACCACTTTTGTTGGGTTTGTTAACCCATGTCGCAAGAAGAAGAATCTTCTAACATGGCCCAGCTTATACTTAGTAATAGTAACAGTGCTAACAGTGCATTTCTTTGTTATTGTTATTATTATTATTATTATTGTTATTATTTGAAGTAAATGCCACTCAACTATACTTTCCAGGATAATTGAAATGTTCGCTTGTTCTCCCAATCAGTACTGAGTATGCATCTCTCAGCAGAGATGAGAAAAAGGTCAGATGGCTGACCCCTTAGGTATTTTGTCATCACCTCTGGAAAAAAATGTTTCTGGATTTCTAGCCTGAAGTGGCAATACAACCACTTTGGTTAAATTTGTTTACCCATATCGCAAGAAGAAGAAGAATCTTTGAATGTGACCCTACTGATACTTAGTAACAGTAACAGCACTAACATAGCTTTTCTTGGTTATTGATATTATTAATTGAAGTACTTGGAGTGTTTTGAGGTACTTGAAAACTAAACATGTCAAGGTCAGTGATTCTAGCCCTCATTGTACTTTTGACCTAGATTTGTGAAATTTGGTAGGCACATGTAATGCCCCAAGACTTAAAAAAAAAAAAGTCTCTTGGTGCCATGACCTAAACCCAAGAGGAATTCCAATCATTTTTTATTTATGTTGACATTTTTTATGTTTTTTGGACTATTTGCAGAGGGCATATTTTAACAGGCTCCTCCTAGGGGCTTAATCCAATCAACTTCAAACTTGGTGATCTTATGCAAAAGACCCTGACTGTGTAAAGTTAGTTTTTGGCAAAACTAAGTGTGGCCATGCTGTTGTGGTGAATTTTGATGTTTCACCATTAAACAGGAAATTGCTCTCACTCAAGTATGTCTTATCCAATCTGCATCAAACTTGACAAGTTGGATAATAGTGCCGTTCTGAAGACATGTATGTGCTACTCAGCACCACCTGCTTGCAGCAGGAAAGCATATTTTAAAACTTGTGTGCTGTTTGTTTTCTGGATGACCTACAACCCAGATGCAGTCAGGAAAGCCTCAAGACCTTCATGATAAGTTTTCAGGGATTGTGGCATAGCAAATTTCAAAGCTTCACTGTGTAACAGGAAGTTGTTGGCACTCAAGTATAAGCTGTCCAATCTGCATCAAATCCAGTACAGGAGTACACATGCTTATTATGCTTTATCTTTGGCAATATGTACTATAAATGTTCAGTAGTCTACCCTGTGAAGCGCACTTTCAGCTAGCTGGTTCATTTGGGTCTGAATTAGAATCCACACTGATCTATTAACTGTCTGACTGGAGAAATATTTTGTGTCACAGTGAGGGTTTGGGAATGGCAACTGAATTTGAGCTTTTTGTTTTACTCCTTACATTGTTGTGTGACAAACAGAAGCAGAATGCTCATATTTATGTGCTCATGTAAGGCAGTTAGCTTAAGAGTGCACTGCTTGTAGAAGTGACAGAGGTGAATCATGGACAATGATGTGTATGTCTACAGTTGATGCAGATTGATAAACCACTACTTTAGGATAGTAGTCTCTACATTCTAAGTGGGCTGCTGTACTGTACCATTTGACGATTGCATTCACAGTAGAACTTCCATTCCCCGTTCAGTTTCTCAGGGAATCAATGTTCAGCTTTTCTTATCATTTTCTTTGTTGTAGGAATTAAAAACCTGTTGTCTCCAGCATATGTAAAACAGCTCTATAAATTTATCTCTATACCTTTCTTGCTGTAGTTTTGAGCAGGAAGTTCTTGGTGGTCCAGTACAAGTAACAGGAAGCCCACCTGTTATGGAGGCAATACCTGTAGCTCTTCCTCTTCCAACGGTTCCAGTAGTGCGGCCCATTATAGGCACCAACACCTACAGACAGGTTTGTACCACTCTAATTGTATCTGGGTAGTAAAGCATGTCCAGACTGCTCATTGTAGAATCATGATTGTATAGAAACAAATGTGATTTAAATGTCCTCAGACTGAGGGGGTAATTGTTTTTGTTACAGTTGCTCCAACCAAAATTTGAATTCTACTGGCCAAAGAATTATAATAAAAACGAAAGCAAAAAATATATTTAGAATATAAAAATAAACATAGACTAAATATATAAAGTATGCATGCAGCAGTACAAGTATGTGGTGACGCTTGCAGAACCAGTCTCACAGTCTGTTGACGCTAGAGTGTCTGAAACCACCTGACATCCACTACCCAGAGCCTGCTGCCAAAGCACACAACAGCAAACAGGTTAGCATTGGCTACCACCAAGTCAGAAAATATCCTCTGTACTGTCCGGCAGATGTTAAACAACCTCAGTCTCCTCAGGAAATAGAAGCGACTCTGGCCCTTGGCATTGTTATTCTTAATATAGTCCAGGTTACTGTCTATGTCCACTCCAGGTATTTGTATTCCTCTACCATGTCTACAGTGGTCTCCTGGATGAAAATGGGTTTCACTGGAGCCATGGTCCTCATTAGGTCCACTACCAGTTCCTTAGTCTTTGTCACATTTAGCTGGAGATTTTTTTGCTCACACCATGTGAATGTAGTTCGACTGATGAAGGAAGTTTCTTGAGAATTTTTTTCTGTTGTTTTTGCACATGGTTCAGCTTCAGCCTCTCTCACTCTTTGTACCAGCTCTGTTTCTCACGCTGTCTGTTTCTCTTAGGTCCAGCAGACATTAGAAGCCAGAGCAGCTACTTTTGTTGGTCCTCCACCACCAGCATTTGTGGGACCAGGTGAACATTAACTCTCACACACATACACTAACTAAGGTTTGGCAGTAATATACGGTGTAGTAAATACTCATGTTAATGTTTGAGTACATTCACAAATATCAACAAAGCTAAAATGAAAATGAACTGACACAAAAGTTTGATGCTTACCAGTGATGGCCATGATCAGAGGCATTATTATTTGGGGTTGTCTGTCCCATTCTTGTGAACATGATATCTGAGATATCACAGTGTGATATCTTCATGTAATTTCTTCAGATTTGGCTCAAGGCTGAACTCATTAGAATTTGGTGGTCATAGATAAAGCCATTGTGACCTCACAAAACACCTAACTCAAGAATTCATATGCTAATTATGACAGATTTTCTCACAAATGTTTAATAGGATAAAATAATTAATAATTACATTTTATTTTCAAAAAGTCGCTGTTTTGCCAGAATACTTATCTGGCCATTATTCAACACCATAACTCAGGAAGAAGGGGAGATCATGGCTACATATACACTATATAGAAAAAGGTATTCGGACAAACCTCTTTATTATTGAATTTAGGTGTGATATGGGGCGGTTTTGCAGGGGTTGGGCTTACTTTCAGTGAAGGAAAATCTTAATGCTTCAGCATACCAAGACATTTTGGGCGATGCTATGCCTCCAACCCTATTGCAACAGCCCGAGGAAGCCACCCCTTCATGCCAGCACAACTGTGCAGCACACCAAAGCCCTGTTCATATGAAGGTCAGGTGTCCCAATACTTTTGTCTTTATAGTGTATTTTGACTCTGAACAGACAGCTAGACTGGTGAGTGGAGGCATTCGTCAGCGAAACGGTAATTCTAGTTCTTATATGTAGGCTATAGCCAAAATCTTAGGAGTACTTTTGTACCTCACACACATCAGTCATTTTTTAAAAAAGCTGAAATCCTTGCATTGTCTTTTTTCAAAGAAGAGAAAAGATTTGATTAAGATTATCTTAAAAAGATGTATTTGCATATATACTGTACTATGCAAAAGAGTACAGTAGCCACAATTAGATTTGTTGTGTTAACAAAGTTTTAATGACCATTTATATTTATTTCTCGGTCTCATTAATAAGATATAAACATAAAAAAAGATTCAGAACAAATAACTTCTACAGGCAGTATTTAGTGTGACGTCCCTTGGTACTGAGCACATCTTGAACTCTTTTTGTTTTCTAAAGTAATCTTCTGGTATATAATACCAGGCTTCTGGCACTTCTCAGAGTTCTTCTTTAGATTTAGGCTGTCTTTTATTTTTTTCTCTGTCCATGTGATACCATACTGCCTCTGTAATATTCAGGTCCAGACTCTGGAGGCTATTCCATGACTCTTTGTTTTATCAGCTGTTTTTATCACCATATACACTCACTGGCCACTTTATTAGGCACATCTGTCCAACTGCTCGTTAACGCAAATTTCTAATCAGCCAATCACATGGCAGCAACTCAATGCATTTACGCATGTAGACATGGTCTGCTGCAGTTCAAACCGAGCATCAGAATGGGGAAGAAAGGTGATTTAAGTGACTTTGAACGTGGCATGGTTGTTGGTGCCAGACGGGCTGATCTGAGTATTTCAGAAACTGCTGATCTACTGGGATTTTCACGCGCAACCATCTCTAGGGTTTAAAGAGAATGGTCCGAAAAAGAGAAACTATCCAGTGAGTGGCAGTTCTGTGGGCGAAAATGCCTTGTTGATGCCAGAGGTCAGAGGAGAATGGCCAGACTGGTTCGAGCTGATAGAAAGGCATCAGTAACTCAAATAACCACTCGTTACAACCAAGGTATGCAGAAGAGCATCTCTGAACGTACAACACGTCGAACCTTGAGACAAATGGGCTACAGCAGCAGAAGACCACACCGGGTGCCACTCCTGTTAGCTAAGAACAGGAAACTGAGGCTACAGTTCGCACAGGCTCACCGAAATTGGACAATAGAAGACTGGAAAAACATCGCCTGATCTGATGAGTCTCGATTTCTGCTGCGACATTCGGATAGCAGGGTCAGAATTTGGCGTCAACAACATGAAAGCATGGATCCATCCTGCCTTGTATCAACGGTTCAGGCTGGTGGTGGTGATGTAATGGTGTGGGGGATATTTTCTTGGCACTCCATGTCCATCCCTTTATGACCACAGTGTACCCATCTTCTGATGGCTACTTCCAGCAGGATAACGCGCCATGTCATAAAGACAGAATCATCTCAGACTGGTTTCTTGAACATGACAATGAGTTCACTGGACTCAAAAGACCTCCACGGTCACCAGATCTCAATCCAATAGAGCACCTTTGGGATGTGGTGGAACGGGAGATTCGTTTCATGGATGTACAGCCGACAAATCTGCAGCAACTGCGTGATGCTATCGTGTCAATATGGACCAAACTCTCTGCGAAATGTTTCCAGTACCTTGTTGAATCTATGTCACGAAGGATTAAGGCAGTTCTGAAGGCAAAAGGGGGTCCAACCCGGTACTAGGAAGGTGTACCTTATAAAGTGGCCAGTGAGTGTATAATTTCACTGCATTGGCAGTGTGCTTGGGTTTGTTGTCATGCTCAAAAATAAAAGCAATCAGGTGCTTTCCTACGGTGGCCGACAAGTACAAACGCGCTGCATATACAGACAGGCGCTGCAAATAAGAAAACCTCCATACTTCCAAGTTGTGAAAATATTTCCCCTTTTTCATTTGTTCCCACATCTATGGTTATTCCATTTGTACTGAAACAGCAAGGCTAATCCACCTATTTCATTGTAAATGTCTGCTTGCTACCATGGTGACGGATAAGTAAAGTGCCTCATTTAGAATCAGCTTTTCGTTTTGTTGCATCCAGCATAATAAAGATGACTCTTAAACTCTATTTGGTACTATCGTATATCCACATTTTTCATTTTGCATGCAATTGCTACTGCACTGCAAAGCACTTCCATAATGATCAACAATGCCCCTGTTAGGGTGGACCTTTTAAGATGTTTCTTTTACACTCATTATGTGACTTGTGTGTCCCAGTCCCTCCAGTGCGTCCTCCCATGATGAGACCAGCTTTTGTCCCCCATATCCTTCAGAGACCTGGTAAGTTTACCTATAGACTACAGTTTACTGATTTATTCACTCACTGCAGAATTTCTTCTTTTAACTGCATCAGCAGAAATGTTCGAGTTAGGTACATATATGTTGGGACAAGCATAGGTTTTTTGGCATTTGGTAGCTGTTCACTGGAGCACTCAGCATGAGGTCCAAAGAGGTGTCTACACAAATGATGTGTAAACACCTGATGTTAACATTAGGCTGAAAAAACAAAAGCCTATTGGAGAGATATCAAAAATATTGTGAGTAGTTGACCTGACTGCTGATAAAAAGTAGCAGGATAAATTGTGAAGTGTATAGGGCTACACTGTCTGCTCTGATTTTGCCAAATACTGAAAACTGATAGGACACCACTTCATAATACAGATGGATAATGACCCAAAACATACAGGCAACCCAAGAGTTCCTCGAGGAAGTCCAAAAGTGCATGCTTTTCACTTACTGAAGACGAGACTGAAGGCAGCTGCAGTAAAGGCCTGGCAAAACATCTTAAAGGAGGAAACTCAGCATTCAGATATGTCCCTGGCTTTCAGACTTCAAGCAGTTATTGACCACAAAGGATTTTCATCCAAGTATTAAGAACAGTCTTTGTATTTGTTATTATGTTAGTTTGTCTCATCATTTTTGATCCACCAAAAATTGGAGTGGGTGTGTAAAAAATCCTAGTAATATAATTCCTAAATGTGTCAGTCAAACTAACTGTGTAAGGGCCATGGCCTTTCAGTTGTTTTTTTTTTTTTGCCTTAACTCAATGCATCTAATTGTGCTCATATTTCTTAGGAAGCACTTGCGCATAATTTCCAATTATTGTGCCAGGTTTTGTGTTTCTAGCTCATTGAGCTCACAGCAATGTGGCAGACAAATAAATCTCAATAAACCAAGACAATATGCCATAAGACTACTTAACTCTACATGATCACTTCCCCTCCTCCCCCACACATACACCACTCAGGACTACAGCCCATTTATTTACCGTGCAATATATTTATATTCTGTGCAATCTACAAAAGTACTGTTTATTACAAATACTCACTGTGCAATAATAATTACATATGTATATATGCTGACTGACTTTTTATACAAAATATCTCATTTTTCAAGTACTTTTTACTGCATATTTATTGTGTATATATTATATTTTTTACTTTTTTTCTTTTAAAAGAATATTGTTGGTAATTCCTGCTATGCTTGAGCCACTGTACCGAAATTTCGTTTGCGATGAAAATCCAAATGACAAATAAAGAAAGTCTAAGTCAAACACAAAAGGAGCTCTAATAACAAACTCAGGTTCCTGAAGGGTTCCAGAGCCTTTGGAGCTTGAACCTTAAAAATAGAAAAATGGGTCGACAGTACGATATTTTTAAATGTGTCAAAGCTTCCCTTATAGGGTTAATTGGATTTTAAATTCACATGGAATTTAATTCTGCAATGTGTAATGTACTATATAGGAGGCAAACAAGCAGACATTGTCCTATTACCTTTTTAAATGACATAACTTGCTTTTCAGCAAAATATCAATTTTTGTGTAAGCGCACCTTTGCTACTGCAACTATAATATATATGGTGAAATTCTGTTAACTGCCTTTTATGATCTAAGAGGCTCTTTTGTAAAGAACATTGAGTTGGACTTTTGTTGTACCCAACTTAACCTATATCCAAATTAGCTAGGTTAAATGCAATTTCACATTAAACTAAACAAAGTGATAGTTAAAAGCAGAGATTCTGCTAACTGGCCCAATGGTCGGTGGACCCAGGAGCAGCTTGTCCAATAATAACGATTCTACACACCTGTGGCCTGTGTTTGGGAATAGACCTACCAAAGCATCTTTTGCCTGAAAGGGGGTGCCACAAATACTCAAAATTACATATCCTAACACTGTCTTAATAGGTAATCAGAGGCTGCAGATGATGCGTGGACCTCCAATAGCGCCTCCTTTACCTCGGCCTCCTCCACCTCCTCCTATGATGCTCCCTCCTACCCTGCAGGGCCAGACACCTCAGGGTGCTTCTCAGCCCATCCAGCACATGGCTGCTGCACCTCAGGTGAGAGCTCAAACATACAAATTGTGTTGGTGTAACATTCAGCTGGCAGATTTTCCATCACATCAGTCTTCATCAGCTGCCAAATGCATCATCAGCACAGTATTGTGCTGTCTTACTATGACATTGTCAGCAGTTACAAAAGCTAGAAACAGTGTAGTAAAAATAGGTATAAAAGTATAAACTTAATTTCTCTACACACTATTTGTAATATTTTGATTGGACTGCAGCAACGTGGGGGCCAGCCCTATAAACACAAACTGTGACTTAGTGAACGACGTCTCCCTCATTTGATCTAGACTTTTGGACTTTTCAGTTGATCCAAATGACATTTCGTCCAATGACTTGATAGAAAGACAGGTGGAAAAACTCAAAAATTCCGATAGGTCTAATTTATTTTTCAAGAGGATGTGAAATAGAGGAATATGGACTATAATGTACAAAATGACCATCATGCTGTATTGACGAAAACTTGAATTCAGTAACTGAAACCGTACACTCATTAGGAAACTATTTACTGAGGTAATAAACCAAATGAGAATTAGGGTAATTTTCTCAAAGTTTACATATAGTTGGACGTTCTTTGTTTCTAAACTAGTAGGGTCGTCCTCTGCTGGCCAAGAATGCAGATTGAAAGCACTTTGACGCTGACTTCACTTTTCAGACCTGGAAGCTCTGTTCATTTTTGGTGTGCACCTTGGCCTGCACTTCCATGTTTGAAAATGCGAGTGAGTGAAATTACACTATTTATCAAGTATTGGAGTTTCCCCATTATTAGCTATTGTTCTTGGAAATGTACATAGATTAGGTTTCCAACTATTCTTAGGCTTTAATTAGTCCTGCACTGGGGAAATTATCTTTCATCTCTTTGTGTCTGTTGGTGTATTCCACTCAGGTTGCTGATATGGTCCCGATGGTGTCAGACCCAACTGCAAGACAGGGAGCCCTCCCTCCCGTAAAACTGACACCATCTGTCATCCAGGCAGCACCGACTGTGTACTCTGCTCCTCCTGCCCCTGTTGGACATAAAAGAAATGATGTTAGAGCTCAGAGACAAGCCAGAATGGTATTTGCATTTTAATTAGTAACAAAGTAATGTCTAGGTGCTCTGCTAAAAGTATTGTCTTCTAATGGCTTGTTGTATTGTTGTTGTATATTCTGCTTGTGTTGCCTAACTGTGTCTTTAAAAGTAATGTGTTTATGAAGAAAACAGAATAGAATTGGAAATAGAGTGGAGCACGTATGAAGGTATGCTGTATAGATGCATCGATTGATCGGCAAGGGACTGGAGTTGGTCAGTTTTCAGCATGCTTGGATCTGACTGAAGACCAGTCATTCTCCCATATCTGATTCCAAGCGAATCCATTTTATGCTTGTGGCGCAGGCATGCTAACAAGTTCTTCACCATCAGTGAAGAAGACACAAAGCTCACAATTCTTTCTACAAGGGCAAAGTAACTATATGGGGACTACCACAAAAATGTTTGAAACAACAAATCTAATGAGATGCTTAAAACACTGTTTCTCAGCTGAACATGCCCAGTTTGAAGACGCCAACCACGTAAAAGTGGCTACAGCTAAAGCTAGCTAGAGCTCAGTGCCAGACACAAGCTGGCTGCCTCTCCTATCTTTCCTTGGTATGAGCAGTGAAAAGACCAAAGCAATTATGAGGAAAATTATGGAATTCATGACCCTGGTTGATCAGCTGCTCTCCATAGTTGAGAATAGAGGCCTCAGAAATCTGATAAATTACCACAGCCCTGGTGAAATTTATAAGCATGCTGTAAAATGATTTAAGTAACTGACATTTGTTTTGTTAAATAAATCTGTTGCACCTGCTTTTGTTTGGTAAAGTAAAATATGTCAGATAAAGTTGGGAGTACAGCTCATTTTCAGGTAATTGTTATTTGTAGCTCTTTCCATTTGCTTTATTTTGAGAGGAAATTATAAAGTTTAACTTCTTTTATTATAAAGCAAAAATTTTACATTGAAGAAAAGTTGACTTGTTTGTATATGCTATCAATTATAGTTTCGAGAAAGAAAATTGGAATTGGCAAAAATCAGTATTGGAAGGTTACACTTACCAAACAATTGGAAATCGGAATCGGCTGCTAGTATGCTGCTGTTGTTGCATCATATTGTCTGTTCATGAACCAGTCTGTGTCTAACCTGGATATTTCAGGAAGAACTGGCGGCACGGGTTGCAGAGAAACAGGCAGCAGTCATAGCAGCAGGCCTACTGGACAAGAAGGAGAGTGAAGATGGCAGCACTGTCATTGGACCCAGCATGCCTGAGCCTGAGCCCCCCCACAATGAGGTGCAACTGTCTGCTTTCACACTGTTCACACTGAAGCTCTCATGATTTGTTTTATCCTCAGGCTTTAGTAAGGACGTAGGAAATCTTCAAGTGCACGGGTTGGTCAGGTCCCCGCAGGTCAGTCCACCACATGAAATAGAAAAATCATGTCCTTTTGTACCTGGCTTTCATCATGAAAACAAATCAGGATAAATGGACAAACAAACTGTCCACTCAGAGTCAAAGGAACTGTGCTGTGTAAAATATCATCTGTGACAACATACCTTTTGCATTATAGCACATATGGTTCATATGGTCACAGCAGCTGCATCCATTGTCATTGTACAGATGACAGTTATTTTCTTTAGTAAGGGCCCTACTAAGGTGAGGAATTGGCAGTTGATTACATTATTAACAATTTCAAATGCATTTACAAGTTAGCATTCATTTCGCTCCTTTTTCCCTATTGACAAAAATGTCAACACAATATTTTTGGGAAGATCACATATAACTCAATAATATTTTAGTGACTGCACAATAAAAGCAAAATATTATTATTCACTGATAAAATAACAAAGCTTGAGTATTTATCCTGATTTTACAGATACTACATTGGAACTTGATCTATCTTTTCTTAACAAGTAAAGGCAACACATAAATGACAAAAAAATAAAATGATAAAATGATAATTATACCAACTTCTCATCTGAAAACACTATATGGGTTTTTTTAGCGCCCATTCCGACACAGGATTCAAATGTGGTATGCTTGCTTCAAATGGTATTTTAACATAAAGTGGTGTTTTTTTTTTCTCCTCCTCCAGCTACCCCACCTACAGATACATATATACTGTATGCTGGGGCAAGTATAATTTTTTAGCGTTTGGCCTCTGTACACCGTCACATTGATTTTGAAACGAAACGCTCAGGATGAGAGCAAAATGAAGCTTTCAGCTTTAATTCAAGGGGTCGAAAGTGTGGCATTAACCATTTAGGAATTACAGCCATTTTAACGCACCGACCGCAATTTTTGGTGGCTCATGAATGATGAGACAAACTAACATAATTACAAATAGAATTGTTTTTAATACTTGGGTGAAAATCCTTTGCAGTCAATGACTGCTTGAAGCTTGGAACTCATGGACATGACCAAATACTGAGTTTCCTCTTTTGAGGTGTTTTGCTATTCCTGTACTGTGGCTGCCTTCAGTTGTTTTTTTTTTTTTGTCATTCTCTCTGCCTTCAGTCTCATCTTCAGCAGGTGAAAAACATGCTCTATTGGGTTGAGAGCAGGTAACTGACTTAGCTAGTGAAGAATATCCCATTTCTTTTCTTTGAGTCTTGGGTTGCCTTTTGCTGTATGTTTTGGGTCATTATCCATATGCGACATGAAGTGGCGTCCTGTCAGTTTTCAGCATTTGGCAGGATCTGTGCAGAGCGTACAGTCCTATACACTTCAGAATTCATCCTACTACTTTTTTCAGCAGTCAGGTGAACAATTAACACCCAATGCCCATGACAACACTGCCCCTGCATGTTTAACAGGTGATGTGCTATGCTTCGGATCATGAGCTGTTTGCTGTCATTCTCCATACTTTTCTTTTCCCATCATTCTGGTACAAATTAATCTTGGTTTCATCAGTCCAAAGAATCCTATTCCAGAAAGGGGCAGGCTTGTATAGGTGTTTTCTGGCAAAGTCTAATCTGACCATTCTTTGGTAGGGCATTACTAGTGGTTTGCACTTTGTTGTGAAGCCTCTGTATTTACATTCATGGAGCCACTCTCAGTGTTTTTGATATCTCTCTGATGGGTTTTTGTTTTTTGTTTTGTTTTTTGTTTTTTTGCAGCCTAATGATGTCCTCTTTCACTTGTGTCGACACCTCTTTGGACCTCATGTTGAGTGCTCCAGTGAACAGCTGGAAAATGCAAAGATAACCAACTCCAGACCTTTATCTGCTTGATTTGTTATGAACCACCGAGTTTTTGACCATTCTTAGCTTCTTAAATGCAGCTTCCTGTTTCATGGCAAAACATCAAACATTGTCACGCTGCCGTGGCCACAGCTTTCAAGTTTTGCACAAACCTTTAGATAACTTTTCATCATCAGAGTCTTTTGTCCAAGCTTATAAAGTCTCAAGTCAATCGGATTAATCCCCCATGACAAGTTTGTTCAATAATAATAATAATATGACACCTGTAAATGGCGCAAAACCCATAACAATTTAAACATTAATTCAAAATGGCCACCTTTCTGTTGGATTTAGGTCATGGCACCAGGAGATTTTTTTTTAAGTTTCGAGGTACATGTGGCAAACAAATTTCCTACATCTTGGTCAAACGTACAACCGAGGCTACTTTGTTGAAATTTTGTAGGGGGTGCTATGGAGTCATTTTGCCATGCCCAATACAGAAAACTGTATTAAATATTACTATCCTCCTCTTGGGACTAATGTGCCAAGTTTTATAAAGTTTTTAGTATCCCTACCCTCAAACACAACTCCCTGTTTCATGGCGAAGAATGCATTGCCATGACAACAGTGTTTGACGAAACCTCATGAATTCATACTGAAGGTTATAACAGTTTACTGTTTTTTGGCATCAAAAAGCAACAACATTGAAGTTTGCTGCAGTGCCACAGGAAGTGCATTTGACCAAACCTCACGATCTTCACTCACATGCATCACAAAGGTATTAAGACTTTACTGACCAAATTTGGTGTGGTTGCGTTGACCACAACCACTCCAAGGTGTAATAATGCAAAGTAAACAACATGCTACTTTCAGTTGCCGTTGAGAGGGGCTATGATTCTCAGCAAATATTGTTATGTTCTTGTACATTAGAGTGGAAGGGTGATCGTATGTCTAAAGTTTGATTATGATTGGACTCTGCATGATGGAGCTATGCAAAACTTCCTGTTTCCTTTGCGAACAATAGCAGACATCAAACTTTGGCTCCCTTTGACGACCACAGCGTGCAACAAAATACGAACCTTTCAAAAACTTTTGATTGTTAAAGCCCTGTGAGCACGCTGACCAAGTTTTACATTGATTGGATCAAGCCCCTAGGACGAGTTTGAAAAAGTGTAAGATGTGATTCTTGACAATTTTCGCAGAAAAACCAAAATGGCTGACTTCCTTGTAGAGAGTCAACCCAAGAGACATTATTGTAGGTGGGGAGGAGATATATATGCCTACCGAATTTCATATGTGTTGGTCAGACAGTTTAGCCCCCCAAACTCTTTTTCTATCAAAAATTTCAAGGGGGCACTACTAAGCCAGTTTTCTTGAGTTGCATCTGGGACCCATATCAAATTGCAGTTTTCGCTGAGTTTTCCTCCATGGGCCTCATTTTGCGCTCTGAGTACTTCAAATAATAATAATAACAAAGAAAAATCCTGTCAATAAAGCTTATTGAGGGCATAACTTTGTATGCATCATTTTCTCCTTGTCCTTAATATTCAAACGGAAAATCATAAAGCTAGCTGTTCTGTATGCAAGTTTACCATAGCTTGCACTTCACATTCTTTTCATTTATTTTGACAATGTACATCTAAATATGTATAAAATTTGATACCTGGTGGTCGCCATTCTGCCTCTGACATTAGATTAAGTGATGTCTGACAGAAAAATGTAAACTTATAATTTAACCAGGGTCCTTTTATATTTATATCTGATATAGAAGAAATGTGAGTAAATGGACGAATAGTGATGTAAGACTCATGCCCATCCTTAGTAAATATACTGTATATCAAATTTCAGCCATGCACACTTGTTACACTGACAGTGTGAAGGTCAGTCATAATCTCTCTCCTCCTGCTCTGCTGCAAAGGTCTGTTTGATGTTTTTATTTTGTTAAATTGCATACTGTTAAGTTACTTAATCGAAAATTGTTTAAAACCTTTATCCAAAACAAGTTACTACATTCTGGGTAAGCTGCAAAGGTCAGAGTGCACATGGAGACACACCATCTAGGAGCGAGATGCAGTGGTCTAGGCATGAAATGTCAAGAACATGGAATTTATTCTTCCTGATGTTACGAAGAATATATTTACAGGACCTGGTTGTTGCAGCAATGTTGGCAGCAAAGAACAACTGGTCAAGTGTCACATCCTTGCAGTGTACACAAAGGTATTGCAAGGGAATGCAAAATTAATTGCAAAAATATGTCTTGTCTCGTTTTCTACTGCTTATCTGGGTCTGGGTTGAGGGCAGCAATCTCAGCAAGGAAGCCCATACTTTCCACATAGGTGCTTCCACCAGCTCATCCAGAGGGAAACTAAGGTGTTCCCAGGCCAGAGAGATGTAGTCCATCCCTCGTGTCATGGGTCTGCCCTGGGTCCTCCTCCCAGATGGGCATGCCCAATACAGCTCCCCAGGGAGATGTCCAGGAGGCACCCTGACCAGTTGCCCAAACCACCCAAACTGTTTCCTATTGATATGTAGGAGCAGCAGCTCTACTCTGACCCTCTTGAAGCTCCTCACCCTGTCTCTAAGGCTGAGCCCAGCCATCCTGTGAAGGAAACTCATTTCAGGCACTTGTATTTTGTACTTTCTTTTATTCTTTCAGTCACCATCCACAGCTTGTGATCATAGATGGTTGGAACATAGATTGACTAATGAATTCACCTCTTGGCTCAGCTCTCTCTTCACCACAATGGACCGGTATAGCATCCACAACACAGCAGATGCTGCCACGATTCTCCTGTCAGTCCCCTGCTCCTGTCAATTTCCCTCACTCGTGAACAAGACACCGAGGCATTTGAACTCGCAAAAATATGTTTTGATATGTGTATGCAGTAACATATTTCACAATAGTGAAAAGGCAACCGATAAACTGATAAAGATCCATAACGCATTATTTACATGATATCAATATTTCATTTTTAAATGTGACTATTATGGTCAGTAACCAGTATATCACGGCACCCTTTAAGTGTCTACGTGTGTGTGTGTGTGTGAGAGAGAGAGTGAGTGTACACATGTTTGTTGCATGTTGTGTTTTGTGGGAATCACCTTCATTACAAAACCCAAGTCCCCTTAATGTAAATAATTACATTTCATTATGAAGACTTGATTTGGTTTAGATTAAGATCAGGCTTACGGTTAGAGTTATACAATTAATGGTTACAGAGAAGATTTAGTCTTCTTAGCTTTGAATGTAAGTACATGTAATGGCCAAAAATGAAGGAAATGTGTGTGTGTGTGTGTGTGTGTTCCAGCCTGTGGAATGTACAACGGAGGACAAAAAGAAGGCAAAGGTCGAGAAAGTGAAGAAATGTATCCGTACTGCAGCAGGGACCAGCTGGGAGGACCCTAGTCTGTTGGAGTGGGATTCAGGTATAAACTGCTGCAGGAAACACTGGACTGTGATTATGTCCTTAGTTAAAACAGCCTTAACCCTTGAACCTCTGATACAAGATTATGTAAGAGTAGCGGTGAAATGTTTTTTAAATCATTAATCCTTTCTGACAGATACTCAGTTGAAAAGAGTCACAAACACATTTCTGACAAGTTTGGACAGAATAGGATAAAAAAATAGAGCCATAGATATAAAGTCACATTATATAGTATTTATATATATATATATTTTTAATTTGGGCCTGGGTGAATATCAATAGCTGCCACAAAATCGTGATGATAATGTTGTCAGCATCGTAACAGTTCCACATCAATTCACAGTTATCTCAAGACACTTTACAGGTGTGTAAACAACACATTCAAAAAAAAAAAGAAGAGAATCAGAGAGAAACAGGTCCCAGGGCAAAACCATACACTGAGTTTTAAGTTTACTTTTAAACAAAGAGAGGGTGTCTGCCGCCCGAACTGAGGCTGGTAATTGTTTCCACAGAAGAGGAGCTTGATAACTGAAGGCCCTGGCGCCATATCTACATTTGGAGATTCGTGGTATTACCAGTAAGTCTGACTCTAAGGAACGCAACACCCTAGAGGGCTGATATGGTTCAATGAGATCAGTGATATATGATGGTTCCAGGATTGCAGTTATGTTATCTGATTGCTTTCAATCACACTTGAAGAATCGTTTACTGAGAGGTCTAGTGGTGTCCATGACTTGATGGGCAGGGCTGTTTTGTCAGTAATAAGTGGGTGGTCTCGATGTTATGGCTGATCAGTGTATATCTACATTTATGTAATTTTTTATATATATTATATCTAGATAGGTAGATACTATTTTATGTCTATTTTTATATTTCTTATATTTTTTATTCTTATTATTTTAAATGTTTCTCATCCTGTAACTCCAGTGCTGTTTTTGTACCCTGCTGTTGTAATTCTGCAATTTCCCCTTTGTGGGACAAGTAAAGGTTTTCTTATCTTATCTATTTCAACAGTCAGTCACAATCATAGTGTTGAACTGTTATTGTAAAGTATGCTTACACTGTATCATCTAGTGAGTCTTATTTTTGTTTCAGTGTTTGAGTTTCTTCGCCTGCAAAAACAATTTTTGCAGTGTGTGCATGCAGAATGTAGAATACTGGGAAAACTGCCAATCCAGTGCCTTAAGCCTTATTGGTAGAACTGGCCCCTTGTGGTTTTAAGGTGTTTTTTTTCTATGATTACCTGTTAAAGTTAATATTGTGACTATTTGACTATTTTTTTATCATGTTTGAATGAATCCTATTTTCCTTCCTTGTTCTAGATGATTTCCGTATATTCTGTGGTGATCTTGGTAATGAGGTCAATGATGACATCCTAGCCAGGGCCTTCAGCAGATACCCATCTTTCCTCAAAGCTAAGGTCAGGTTATTTTTCTTCTTTGTTGACTTAAGGTAATCAGTTTAAGACACTGATGACTAATGACAGGAGTTGTTTCTAAACATAAACATATGTACTCAGTGATACTTTTGACTAATCAGATTGTTAATGACA
Organism: Scatophagus argus; assembly: GCF_020382885.2. Classification (NCBI taxonomy): domain Eukaryota; kingdom Metazoa; phylum Chordata; class Actinopteri; family Scatophagidae; genus Scatophagus; species Scatophagus argus. The sequence goes on from NC_058501.1 coordinate 161,406, forward strand.
TTTGCTGCTTCTGGGTCTCAGACATTCTATATCTGATAATTTGAGACAATAATTAGTAATCATTCTGGCACATTGCAGTACTTCAGTAAAAATGGTGAGTAATGTAGGAGGCAGTATGTCAAAAACACAATATTTAATTAACCCAAGTGTAAACTTAATTTTAATTAAATATCTACATCCATGCGACAGCGGACAATGGTATCTGGGCAACGCTTAAATTGAGCATGTGAAGATAATGGGTTAATAATAATAATAATGCTTAAACATTTTCTGACATCCGGAAGATGTTTTCAGACACCAGGAGACTTTTTGTGTCATGTGCTCATGAAATGTAAACCAGGGAGTCAACACGTGTTCTGTTGCAGCTGTGTCGTGTGTGTGTGTGTGTGTGTGTCAGTCACTATGTGGTACAAAAATTAAAATCATTCACAATAACTGTTATCATCAGGTGGTGAGAGACAAACGTACGGGAAAAACCAAAGGCTATGGCTTCGTCAGCTTCAAGGATCCGAATGACTATGTCAGAGCCATGAGAGAGATGAATGGTCAGTCTCTTCACAGATACTTGATTCCTCTTTAACTTTCCTGCTTTTTCAACATTTATGGACTTATGCTTGCAAGTACATTTGATGTGAATTTATTCCACTTCAGAATTGGATATTTAAATTGGAATTTAGAAAATTTAAAAGTTAGTGACTTTAAACTTTTACAGACAGTCCTCAGTTTTTCCACCCATCTTTGTATTCATATAGTGGCTATAAAAATCATCCCCTCCCTTGGATGTTTTCTCAAGGGATGAATACAAGGATAGATAGAAAAATAATGTCCAAGTCACTGAACATCCTTCAGTTAGATCTATCATTAAGAAATGGAAGGAATACAGCATGTGTAAATCTGCCTACAGCAGGGCGTCCTCGCAAACTGAGTGACCATGAAAACACCTATGACTATTCTGAAGGAGTTGAAAGCTTCAGAAGCTGAGATGGGAGAGACTGCATACAACAGCTGTTGCCCAGGTTCTTCACCAGTCAAAATTTTATGTGAGGAAGCTCATATTAAATCTTGACTAGAGTTCACCAAAGGCATGTGAGAGACTCTTAAGTTTAACTGGAGGAAGGTTCTTTGGTCTGATGAGACCAAACTCAGTGCTGTGGTTGTGGCCAAAGGTGTATCTACTAAATGCTGACTTGAAGGGGGTGAATATCTATGCCGGCCCAGAGAACAGATATTTATAAATAATTGACATTACTCTGTAGGAATCTGCTTTCACTTTTGACACTAAAGATTTTTTTTGTAAAAATGTCAAATGAAATTAACCATGATTCCATATGTAAAAGCAATTAAAAGGGGAAACGTCCAAGGTGGTGGATACTTTTTATAGGCACTGCATTTCTTTACCAGGATGTAAATTTGACTTTTACACTGGTTAATAATTTGGCTGTGTATCCCTCTCACTTTGTGTGTTTGTCCAGGAAAGTATGTTGGCAGTCGCCCCATCAAACTGAGAAAAAGCATGTGGAAGGACCGCAACATTGAAGTGGTTCGCAAGAAACAGAAAGAGAAAAAAAAACTAGGCCTCAGATAAATGTTATGCAAGTGGCAGTGTATGTATTGTGTTCCCCAGTGCACACACAAAAATATTGAGAGCGTGTCTGATGTTTTGATCTGTCCAATCAGGAGATGTACTGAGATAGTATAGTTACTAATGCTTTTTTCCTTTCTTAAATAAATCTGGAATTTCTAAATTGTCGGCTTGGTCCCCTAAATTTTACTTGATGTATTTACTTTGACATTGCAGTACTGCTAGTCATTGTATTTTTGTAGATTTTCATTCCAAATAAATACTTGTTGGAACCAGGCCTCTGTTGCTTCTTCTGTTGAGTCTCCAGCTGGATTTAACTGAAAGCATTTAAGTCCATTCATGTAAATTAGGGGTCTAAGGAGTGTGGACCCCTCCTGTTCTTGTTCTGGTGAATTCAGCAGGTCAGTGGCAATTCCACCCACTACATGCACACAAAAACTCAATGACCTCAAGGTGGCACTATAGCATTTTTACATTGAAATTAAAATTTTTTTAACCTGTGTCATAAAGTTCAAATTTGCATAAATGCTCTTAAATCAAATTTGATTCAAGGTTCATAACCAAACTTGTGTACTGGGCAGAACAAATGTTAAGTTTATATACCTCGTAATCAGCTACACGGATTCATGAAATTTGGTTTGCACACTCTCGAATCGTTGCTTAATAGGTACAAATTTTTGTAATGATTAAAGTAGGATGATTTATTGATATGATTTATTACAACAAATCTAAATTTCTAGACTCTTAGCATCCCAAACTTCAGTAAATCAAAATAAACCATTCATCCCACAGAGTGAAATTCCACATTTTTCAAAATATGCAAAATATAAACATCTTTATCTCTAAACACTACTGGAACAGGCGGCGCAGTGGTTAGCACTGTCGCCTCATAGCAAGAGGGTTCCAGGTTCGAATCCAGGTCTGGGTCCCTTCTATATGGAGTTTGCATGTTCAGTCCTGTGCCTCCGTGGATTTTCTCTGGGTACTCTGGCTTCATCCCACAATACCAAAAAACATGCAGGTTATTTGGCTACTCTACATTGCCCCTAGGTGTGAGTGTGTATTTTGTCTGTCTTTGTGTGTCAGCCCTGCGATTGACTGGCGAGCAGTAGAGTATTCTTGAATGGAATAACAGTGCTATTGGATACAGTTGATGTCAATAAATGCAGGTCATGTGCTTAATTCAGTTACTATGAGATCTTTGCTGCAAAAGAAACAGGCTATGAAGAAGGAATATGACAAAGAACTTATAGGTACAATAAAGCTTTATTTAAAGGCACAATAGGGAAATCAGATGCATTGAAAAGTAATAATCCTGTCTGTCTCTTTGAAACAAAATAATAGAGATCTAATATGGTGAGAACCCACACAATCTGGAACATTCAGAAACTGCATTAGCACAACCTATCATTATTTAGACATGAACATCACATATAACATTCATTATATATAGAAGGAAAAAGGACTTCACCATTCAGCTTCTTGCATAAAGTTTTCAAACTACTACCAGTGACTTTCTATGCAGCTTGCAGAATGATTTTTCAGTTTTGACCAGCACCATCAACCTTCAGTTCCCAACAGCTCCTCTACAGCTGTCCTTCCACCAAATATTACATCATTTACTGACACACCATCATAGGAGGAACCAATCAGAGATATGGAGAGATTATTCTTCCTTATGAAGCTACGTATGAACTCTGGAAAACAGACAGACACACATATTATGTTTTACTACACCTAATTTACTATCAGAATCAGAGTCAGAATTGCTTTATTTATCCATGAAGGGAAATTCTTATACAGTTTATGTTAATACTCACCTACTCTTTGAAAGTGTCCTTGATAATATTGAGGGATACAATCCTAATAAGAGGAAAAGCACAAAAAATTTCATCACTATTACATCATACCAACAATACTGTACAGATGCAGTATTACAAAAATGTATTAAGTTGTAATGTCTAACAACCAAAAAAATAATTAAATAGTAACATAACAAAAGAGACATGTTTTTTGAAACTAGTAACAGGTTTTGAATTAGCATTTATTTTGTATACACAATACTGTCATACCCTCTGCAGAGCAACGTGACTCCAGCTGGGGGCTATGGTGACTCCCAGATGGCAATGCACTGCCTCAATGGCTCTTTTTAAAAGACATTCTTCTGTCATTGCTTCTGGGGCCCCAAACACTTCCTGGAACCAGGCACCACCCATCATCACCTAGATGACATGGTCATGACCTTAAGTTAGAAGTGGTGGATGCACATACTGTTATGAAAACTTACAACTGGAAAAAAACAAGGTTCCAAAATTAAACTGCTCTGTCATGGTATATTGTATTATATTGCTTTAATTAATATTTTTATGTGAAAAATGGATGACATGACAACTGATGAAGCCACAGAAAATTGCAACAGAGGAGTCTCTTGTTTTGGATTTCCTGTGTTGTGTCAAAGTCTGTTTTGTTTTGTTATGAATACTGTACCCCTACTTTATCTCTACTGTATGAAAAGAAAACAGACTTTGACATAAGATAGCCCACAACTTCTCTCAACCTCAGCAAGAGCTGTTTCCAGGGAAGCAGCACTGTACACTACTTGCCTGGTACCAAGCAGAAGACAGACATAGTTAAAAATGAACTGCTAAATGGCACTATATTCTAGATACAAGAGATACAAGATCGGTTTATTTGTCACACACACAAACATACACGTACACGTACAATGTACAGTGAAATTATTTTTGTCCCTGCTACCAAAAAACAGGTAAGTAAAACAGAATGAGTAAAATTAAATATTATAAAATAGAAATCTTATAAAAATAATAAAAATAAAATGTGAAAATGTGTATTTACATGTACAGTATTTACATCTAGTACAGGTGGGAGTAGGACTGTCCAGTTTAATGCTCACTGCGGGGCAGACGGATGGCCTGGGGGAAGAACCTTTTCCTCATCCTCTCTGTGTTGGTTCTTAGGCAAGTGGAACCAATGGTCTGATGGCAGCAGGGAGAGGAGTGAGTGTCCAGGGTGATGGGGCTGCCTGAGGATCTTCTCCTTGTCTTCCAGTTAGGAAGCTGTGGATCCACCTGCACAGGGAGGAGTTCAGTCCAAGATCACACAGCTTAGTGACCAGTCCGGAGGGGACTATGGTGTTGAATGCTGAGCTGTAGTCCACAAACAGCACTCTCACGCAGTTCCCCATCCTAGTGTCCACGTGGGAAAGTGTCTTCTGCAGCATGAAGGTTATGGCGTCGTCAGTGGATCTGTCTGGGCGGTATGCAAACTGAAGAGGGTCCAGGGTGGGGGGGAGAGAGGAGGTGATGAATGTTTTGACCAGCTTCTCAAAACATTTCATCTCCACAGATGTGAGGGCTATGGGGCGATAGTCATTGGGGTTACTGGGCTGGGCTGTCTTTGGGACAGGGACAACAACAGACTTTTTAAAGCAGGTGGGAATCACACACTATGAGAGGGAGAGGTTGAATATCGTTGTAAACACCGGTGCGAGCTGTTCAGCGCAGGCTTTGAGGACCCGACCGCTGATGCCGTCAGGTGTTGCTGCTTTCCTGGTGTTTACACTTCTAAACATCCTCCTCACTTCCAGCTCTGTCACAGTGAGCGTCACCTCTCCTCCGGCTGGGAGTGCAGCTTCTTGCCTGCTCTCCGACTCGAAGCGTGCAAAGAAGTTGTTGAGCTCATCAGTAAGAGAAGCGTCGGCTCTCATCACGGGTGGGTGTGTTGCTTTGTAGTCTGTGATGGTGCGTAGTCCCTGCCACAGCGCCCTGGAGTTGCTCCCCTCCATCTGCAGCTCCAGTCTTGCAGCATAGCAGCATTTAGTCTCCTTCACAGCTTCTGGTTGGGAAAAGTTCTGATGGTGGCTGTTGGTGTTATGTCTTCCACCATTCACCAGATAAAGAACCAGATATTTTTCCCAGGAGTTGGAGGAGATCAAACTAGAGCTAAAGGCAAATACACTCCCTCTCCGTTTGTACACATTCATGTTCCATGAATGCATGTTACTAATTTGGCTTCTTCTTTGTGTTTTCTCATAACACAGTTTCAATGGATAATGGCTGGAACTTCTGCTGTGAAGTTCTGCTGAAGTTCCTGCTTTCTAAAAGGCAGTTTTTCCTCACCACTGTTGCCAAGTGCTTGCTCATGTGTCTCATGGGATTTTAAGACTAAATAAAGAATATGGTCTAATCCTGCTCTATAAAGAAACAATAATAATAAATTGAACTGAACGTGTACTGAATGTGAATATGAGTATTACATTCAGCAAGGCTTCAAATGATAACAGTAACCAGGGTGGTAATATATCAAATATTGTGTCTATACAATGTTGTGTTGCCCTTAGTGGCCAAAAATCTATTAACCTTGATGAGACTTGTGACTTTCAAAACAATTACTTAAGTTGAAGGTTGACTACATACCATGTTTTATTAACAAAGGATTTAAAACCCTCCACCTTAACAAGCTATTAACACTGGGTGGCAAAAGTCAGGCATGTTTCATTAGCTTCTCAGAGGCACTGCCCAAATAAACAGGTAAGTATATATTGAGTAGTACTTTAGAACTGTCACATCACACGACATGTGCAGAATTCTACTAATACTATCAGGAGAAAACCGAAGCGCATAATCCATATTTTCGCAAACATCTCATCATGGTTGTACCACGTGGTTCTACCCCCTTTATTTTTGAAACATTCAAAAAATTTTGATGCATTTTCTCTTTGCCTCCAGGCAAAATAAAATCTAGCAAAACACAAAATGTATAATTAAACAATTACAACCCATACCGATATTGGCATTTTTGACACACATTTTCAAGTGAATGAATCACAAATGGCACAAATTGCAGACACACTCTGGGAGAGTCTGTGTGTTTATGTGTATGTATATGTTTACCGTCAGTCTAGTTGTCTGACCATTAGGCTTATTGTGTTGAGGGAAGAGAACAGAATCATAGACCACCCCTAGTACACCCCGATCCTCTGATGATGGGAGCAGGTGTCCAAAACCCTGATAACACACAGACAATGAATGAATATATTATGATTTATTATGCGAATCACAATTTCATAATAGTTTGCCTTGATATTTGCACCTGAGGAGGGGTCAGTGCATCCAGTAGGTGAGAATGTGTTTGGTGCTACTTCACAGGGTTTATTTATACCACAACACAGAAGTCTCTGTGAATATAATGTACTTATACTTCAGACAAGTGAAATGCACAAACTCAGTCTTCATAGTTCAAAATAGAGTAATTTCCTAATCAGTATCATTAGGAAAAAAGGTGTTTTGTTTTGGTTTTCTATTATCTACCACTTTCAAATCCAATGATGTAACTGCCATATGCAAAACCCTATCATCCTACCTTTACAGGCAGGATGGAACCCTCATACTCAAGATTTACCACAGCGACTGTTACAGTGTGCATGTTCTGCAGCTCCCGGACAAGAGGATGACAGTAGAAGGGCAGGATCGAAGAGAGGGCTGAGGAGAAGGGCACAGGGAGAGGTATAATTTAAAGCATTTTTTTCCTTTTGTTTATTCTTAGTGGATTGTGTTACGAAAAAGGTTGGTATTATAGAAGACAGTGTAGACAAAACACTCATTAAAAACATATAATGACAAATTTAAAACAAACATATTTTGAACTGGATTTTTTTCTAATTCCCAGCCATACAAAATTCTTAGGTACATACTGACAGAGTTAAAACATGTTACACTGAAGCTGAAATAAATTTAGTTCCCACTACCTGAATGCATTCTTCACAGTTCCTGTCACATAAAAAGAAACATTCAAGTCAAATTCTATGGATGACTTGCCTTTAGCAGGCAGTGCAGAGATGATGTGGTCAGCTGATATGACTCCATCCTCCAAATGGATCTATACACACAGACATTCACTTGTATTATAAAAGCAGCCATACACTAACACAAAAAATGTTTTTGTTTAAAGGTCTGAAGGCTGTTATGCAGGTTATGGTGGATCACCGTGTCATTTTTTCTATTCATTGGTTGCTAATTGTCAAGAATGAAGGTCTTATCTAAACATGGACCTGTCAGAGGGTAGATACCAAAGCAAGGGAGGGAGGGAGGGAGGGAGAGGAGGAGGGAGGGAGAGGGAGAGGGAGAGAGAGAGAGAGAGTGAGAGAGGGAGAGAGAGAGAGAGAGAGGATTCCGTAGCAATCCACACCATAGCCAAGAAATTTCACTAAAAACTAAAATGCTGCCATAAGAGCAGAAAGACAGGGAATTAAAGATAGTGTACATTATCCCCTAAGGAGCATATGCAGAGATATTTCAGTCTGGACCAAGATAGAGCAACACCTCACATGCATAAAAGTGGTGTGCAAACTTTGTTGAGTTGAGTTATATATACATAAATATATAGTTTCTGTTAAAGCATTATTCAAGTTTTCTGTTCCTTGTTTTTCGTCTGTTTCTGAATAACACACCATGTTCAACCAGCCAGATATCACAGTCATAAGTCAAGTTCAGCATGTAGCCTCTATGCTAACCTTCCAGCCAGAGATTGAAGGACTGATGTGTTCAACAGCTGCCTCTTTGTGAAGCTGTACTCTCCCACTCTGTTGCAGGTACTCAGTGATGGATTCCGGGATGGACTCCACTCCTCTGCTCAGGGACCACTGGACCCATGACTCTTTAATAGATCTCTGAGCCAGAGGACCAGGGGGGACCACAACAGTGGGACCTGCAGGTTTATACAAATAAAACCTTTGTTGTGTATTACAACTATGTGTAAAACACAATGAAACGCTAAAAGTTGAATCAGCAGGAAAATTTAGGATGTAATACAGTCATTTAAGATCATCCAGAAGGTGGTTATTCAGCATAGCAGCTGAATGCAGCCATGTTTGGTTCTGACTCTGGGTTCTATGAGCTGACTATCCTGCTGTTTTGTTGGCATTTCTGTTGCTGTTTCCTGGCTCTGACACAGAAATGTGTCATAGACATTCTTAATGCAACCTACAAAGCTCTGATTGATTTCCCTGATATCAGACTGAACTGTCAACTTATTACCAGATCTAGGCAACTGAGGTAATATCTGTCAATGATATGATCGTGGTTGGACCTCCTGCTCCGGTCCTGCTTGAAACCTACTGTGATTACTACTGTTTAGTAGTAGCGTATTTAATTGTATTTTAATTCTATGACTATGATGACTACAGCTACCATTATTATTGTAACTATTATTTTTATCATAATCACCATAGTACCTTCTGTATACTTCATCATTATCATAGTTCCAATACTTCTGGTATTATTGTTGTTGCTACGCATCTGTTTGTGTGCTCCTTCTCTCCCCCCACCCTCACCCCGCCCTTCTCTCTCTATCTCAACCCATAAGGTCAAGGTAGATGGCCGCCCACCTAGAGCCAGGGTCTGCTCTGAGTTTTCTGCCTTCTAAAAAGTAGTTTTTCCTTGCCACTGTCGCCAAGTGCTTGCTCATGGGTTGGGTTCATGTTGGGTTCTCTGTATTACAAAATGTAATTAAAGAGTATGGTATTGTTTTGCTATAATTGGAAAGTGTCATGAGATAACTTTTGTTGTGAATTGATGCTATATAAATAAACTGAATTGAATTGAATAGAAACTGACTTGAATGAGCTATCTAAATCACAGAACAAATTAGAGATGCTGGTTTTGATTCTAGGCTAATACTCTTCTTTATTGCATATTCTAACAATGTGTATTTTGCATTTTGGCAGTCCACCAGAAATAATGTGCTCAAATGGCCTTTTTGTCTAAGACAAACAATAGACTACTGAACACATGAAATTTAGATCTGAGTTCAATAGATCACCAAGATTTGGCCATTAGTCTTTACAGCCCCAGAAAACATTGAGCTTGAATTTTTGGACTTCGTGAATATAATTATTTCTCATTTATTTAACTACTCAATACAATATAAGGGAAGACAGAAAGGTTATCAATAAACTGATAACCTTTAATACATGGGTGCATTCAGAAAAGTGTACACCTCTTGTATTCAAGTTGCTTCGACCCTCTCTGACATATTGGATGGTTCTGTACATCCATCCATCCATCCATTTCCTATACTGTTTATCCGTCAGGGTTGCGGGGGATTCTATACATTAACAAAGCAAATCAGCTCTCAACCCTACTAAAGTAAATGTTGCAGTGTACCTGAGCCCAGCAGCATGCCCAGTGTCAGTGAACCTCTGCGCTGCTCTGCATTGTAGAAGAGAGGAAAACAAGAACGTACACTTAACTTCCTGCAGTCCCCGGCAAACACACCACGACACAAACTGTCCACAGCTATGTCAGCCAGCTAGACACACACAGAGGAAAAGAAAAAACATATTTGTGGTCACAAGATGGGCTACAGATGACATTATTAAATGTAATAAAATTAAACTATCACCGTTTTATATATAATACAACACTACCTTTCAGGCAATGCTTTTGGCTAGGTAACACACACAACATGACACCAGGTTTCACCAGTGGATAAAACAATAAAAATGAATGAAAATCTTTAAGACAGAAAGTTCTTAGAGTTTCACCACACCTCTTTTCCAAGCCTTCTGGAAAAAAATGAGTGGACAGTCTCATCATCATTCTTGCCTTTTTTCACCAGTATCTCCATGGCCATGCTCAACAGGAGGGGACGAGAGAAGGGTGGGACAGTACGCAAAAGTCCACTAAAAGAAAACAGAGAAATGGGCAGAAAGAGAAAAAGAAGGAAATTTATATAGTAGTAGTTTATGCCAATAACACAAAGATGATAATGTTAGAATTCAGACCGCAGTATGTACGCCTGAAATGCTGCCTGTCAGATGAAGTGATCAGCAACACCGGGGCTCCACAGGGGACTGTCCTCTCTCCCTTCCTCTTCACGATCTACACCACTGACTTTACGCACTGCACAGAGTCCTGCCATCTTCAGAAATTTTCTGATGACTCTGCAGTGGTTGGGTGTATTACTGGGGGGGATGAGAGAGAGTACAGGGCGGTAGTGGACAACTTTGTCACATGGAGCGGGAAAAACCACCTACAGCTCAATGTGACAAAGACTGGTGGTGGACCTGAGCAGGACTAAGGCAGGAGGTGGAGGTGGTGGAGGAGTACAAATACCTGGGGGTGTACTTAGACCACAAACTAGACTGGTGCAAGAACGTGGACATGGTCTACAGAAAGGGCCAGAGCCGCCTCTACTTTCTGAGGCGGCTGAGGTCCTTCAACATCTGCAGGACGATGCTGAGGATGTTCTATGAGTCGGTGGTGTCCAGTGCCATCACATATGCTGTTGCCTGCTGGGGCAGCTGCCTGAGGGTGAGGGACACAAACAGACTCAACAGAATTATTAAGAAGGCCAGCCATGTTGTGGGAGAGGAACTGGACTCTCTGACAGTGGTGTCTGAGAGGAGGATGTTGTCCAAAATAAGAACTATACTGGACTTTCCCTCTCACCCTCTCCACAATGTGCTGATCGGCTACAGGAGCTCGTTCAGCAAAAGACTCTTACGGCCACGATGCATCACAGAGCGACACATTCCTGCCTGTTGCCATCAAACTGTTAAACTCAGCACTGTGACCGACACACTCACTCACTTTATATATACAATGCATATATTGGTTTTTTACACATGTACATACCTGTATTTTTAAATTTTCTTAAAAAATTTGAACACATTTGTAAATACCTGTACTTTGAGATTTTAGTTTTTGTTTTTCTATTTCTATTACTTCTATTATCTATTTCTATGTTTTTGTTATTCTATTTTTATTGCTTATCCTATTTTTATACTCCTCACTTTTCACCTTTCTTGGTCGGGAATACTGCATGTGCAATGTCTGTAAGAACAAGAATTTCCCTTCAGGGATAAATAAAGCAATTCTGATTCTGATTCTGATTCTGATTCCTGTACTAACTACCCTAACTGTCCTTTGAAATATATCTGATGAATCACATTTATCTCATATTCTACAAAAAATATTAAATAAAATGTTTAAGTGACAACATATGCAAATGGTCAAAGCTCATCTTCACTGTGACATCATAATGTTCCGGAAACCCTAACCCAACAAACTTTTCTGGCCATTATGCAACACCATAACTCAGGTACAGAAGGGGAGATTGTGACCACATTTTACATTTCATCAGATACTGATTTGGTGACACTAATCTTGGGTGCTGATTATATAGATCTTCTGTGCTGTAGGGTTGAGAATGTGTGTGAAACATTCATGTTTTAAAATATGTAGTTTTTGCATTGTATCAACGTAAATTTTATTGGTATTAAACATGTAAGCACATATAAGGTATTTTACTTTGTTGTTTGTTTCTTTCAATTAATTTACGCACAGTTGCCCCTACCTTACTGACAGTCCATTTATTAAGTTGGTTGGGGAATCAGTGCTTATGATTTAGACAGTGAAGTGAGAGAAAGCAAGACAAATTATGAGGAACTGACACAATGGAAGGTATTTTTATGTGGTTTTTCACTCAGATAGACTTTGACCAGGATAGAATTTGTATATCAGGTAAGAATTTCACATTCAAAATAGCAAAAAAATTTTCTCCTTAGTTCCCAAATGTTGTTGTTGTTGTTAAAAGTTGATGTAACACGACTTCCGGTTGGTGAGCGGAATAGAGTAGTGGTGTTTTTCTAGACTCCTGCCACGCATTTTCCATTTTGACTACAAATTATCTTAACGTTGGTGCATTTAGTAACTTCGACACATCAAAACCTGCTTTAAAGTGTCTTACAAGCCAACATGGCATCTAGGACGAGCAAACCGGACAAAGAGAAGAAAAAAACAGAACAAGCTTCTGCGGCTAACCCTGCTATCGATAATGCCACGTTGGCTAGCATGCTAGCCGACCTCCTTTGCTAACTAAACCGGACTCTCTTTCTGTCAGATTTGAAAACAAGCTTGCTGCCATTGATACAAAATTGGATGGATTGCAGTTCACGGTAAACAATCACGAACAGCGTATCTGCGATGTGGAATCTGGGCTGAACCAACTGCAACTTCTAGAAACACAGGTAACCTCTATGGCTGAAGATAACGCAAGGCTGAAAGCTAAGCTCACAGACCTAGAAGGGAGAAGCAGACGGTGCAACATTCGTCTCATAGGTGTGCCTGAATCAGTCGAGGGTGCAGGGCCAACGACTTTTTCTTGGTTGATGTGGGGAGAAAAGCCCAGGGCAGTGATCATCTGTTTTCACAAGTTTCAAACTAAAGACACTGTGATTCGTGCTGCCCGTCGGAAGCGAGGCGAGCTGAAGTATGATGGTAAGCCGATATACATTTACGAAGACTACTGCCCTGAAGTGCTGGATCAACGTGCAGAGTATAAAGACGTAATGAATCGACTCTACACCCTCCATCTCAAGCCTTCACTGCTCTACCCGGCACAGCTATTTATCAGGTCCGAAAACGGAGGAGGAAGACGGCGCCTGTCTTCAGTGAAAGCAGCTCAGCAGTTTTTGGCCGCGCACCAGAAACCTACTTCACCGATGGTGGACTGATGTTGATCAACGCCGGTGTTTACAGGTTCACCTTTCTTGCTACTGTTTTTTCTTGTAGTATGGACTTATACGAATCTGAATGCAGGAAAGTTGAGTAACGTTAACAATCTGAAAAAAGTAGGCCTATGTTACAAGTTTTTTCATTAGTGTTTTATTTCCTAAGATGCCACCGAGTGGCGCAGTTAATGATAGTCCTGTTGACTGAGTGTGTTGCTTTCTTATTGGAGTTACAGAATGCGTGAATTTAACCGATGTGACGTGCAAAGTGGGACTCAATGTTTTCTCTTGTCTTTCGCAAATCAGCTGTTAAGTTGAACCCCTTTAGATTCGTCATGTTCAGAATGGTTGAAATTACTGTTGCATTAATACTTTCAAATAATGTGTGGCGGGGCAGAAGAGAGTAGAGAGGAGCCCCGGGAGAATTTTGTTAAGAGAACATCGCACGTTTGTGCAAGGGTTGGGGAGGTGGTTGGGAATGGTGGGGGTGGGCGACTGCATGTTTGGGGTGGGGAGGGATGGGGAAGGGTTCTTATTTTATTTTTTATTTTTATCTCTCTCTCTTTTCTTTCTCCTCCTCTTTTTATTTCTCAGATATTGTGCCATAGCATATGTCTTCAGGCTTCAATATTATGCACATTTATATCATATACCACAACATGCATATAATACACAGTTAACTCCACTGCCTGTATGGAAAGTACAAACACTGTGAATAATATCCGTTTCATATCATGGAACGTCAAGGGGGCAAACCAAGCAACTAAAATAAATAAGATAATGTCACATATTCAGGATCTTAGAGGAGACGTGGTGTTTCTGCAGGAGACACACTTGCGTAGTGATGAAATTTTACGCATTAAGAGGGGTAGGTTTAGTCAATTGTATCACTCCAAGTTTAGTGCTAGGGCTAGGGGAACTGCAATCTTAATTCAAAATCATATTCCCTTTGAGTTAGAAAAAGTTGTTGCGGACTCATCTGGTAGGTTTGTTATAGTGTCGGGGAAGCTGTGCAATATCCCAGTTATCTTAGCTAGTGTCTATGCACCAAATTGGGATGATGAACAGTTCATATCCAGGTTCTTTACCTCCATCCCCAATATTGAAACATACCACATAATCGTAGGAGGGGATTTCAATTTTGTTCAAGATGCTGACTTAGACTCTTCCAGACCATATTCCCTTTCAAATTTGGCTAAACAACTTGCTTCCACTACAGCAGAGCTGGGTTTTTCAGACCCATGGAGGTTTAAATTTCCTGACAAAAAATCATTCTCTTTTTTTTCACACGTCCATCGTTCTTATTCTAGAATAGACTTTTTTCTCCTAGATAATCGATTACTTTCTACTATCCACTCATGTGAGTACCATAGTATTATGATTTCTGACCATGCGCCCACATCTCTAGACATACATTTTCCTACCTACAGACGTCCTTTAAAGCCATGGAGATTCAGTTCATATTTATTAGCTAATGACCCCTTTATTGAGTCTTTAACATCCTCCATACAGCTATTTTTTTAAATTAATGATACCCCAGATGTGTCAAGAGGCACTTTATGGGAAACCTTCAAGGCATATCTAAGAGGTCACATACAGTAATTTCCTACTCATCTCATCTTAACAAAATGAATATGGCCAGACAGCCAGAATTAACACAAATGCTTAAAAAAGTTGATGACAATTATTCTACAAACCCAGACCCTGCACTATACAAAAAACGCCTGCAACTTCAATCTGAGTTTGATTGTCTAACTACTAATGAAGCAGAACGACAATTGCTCCAATCTAGACAACGTTTTTTTGAGTCAGGAGATAAGGCTGGCAAACTCCTTGCCCAGCAGTCTAGATCTGCAGCTGCTTCTAGGCTTATTCCAAGTGTTAAGTCACCATCTGGCGTCACCCTTACTGACCCAAAACATATAAATGAAACATTTGCTAAATTTTATTCTGATCTATATGCATCAGATCATCCACAGATTAATACAACCAATCTGCTCAATACTATTGAATTTTCCAGAGTAGAGAGTGAGTTAGTAGAAAACTTAGCCAGCCCAATATCACCAACTGAGGTTGCAAATGCTATTAGGGCTTTACAAAGTGGCAAATCACCGGGTCCAGATGGATTTACGGTTCCCACTTCTCTCTAAGGCCCTCAGCGATGTATATAATGAGGCACTGTCTGTTGGTCGACTCCCTCCAACCCTAACTAACGCCACTATTTCTCTTTTGTTGAAAAAAGACAAAGATCCTTTACTTTGTAGTAGTTTCAGACCCATATCTCTCCTAAACGTGGATTACAAGATTCTAGCCAAACTTTTATCCCTCCGCCTCCAGCTGATTTTACCAAGAATCATTTCATCGAATCAAACAGGCTTCATGTTAGGAAGACACTCATTCCACAATACCAGAAGACTATTCAATATACTTAACATGCCCAGCTCCAGCACCCCAGAGGTTGTGGTATCGCTGGATGCTGAGAAAGCTTTTGACAGGGTGGAATGGGACTTTCTTTTTGAAATAATGGATAAATTTGGGTTAGGTTCAGGTTTTATTTCATGGGTCAAATTGTTATATTCATCTCCAGTTGCATCTGTACAAACAAATTATACCATCTCACCCCCTTTTCAGCTCCACCGTGGTACTAGACAGGGCTGTCCACTGTCCCCTTTATTGTTTGCCATAGCCATTGAACCTCTGGCAATCTGGTTAAGATCTGAACCTAGATTTCAAGGTATCCTTCGCCATGGCACTGTGCATAAGCTATCATTATATGCAGACGATCTACTCCTTTATGTGTCAAATCCCTCCACATCACTCCCGGTTGTCTTAGATATTCTAAATCAGTTCGGCCAATTGTCTGGCTACAAACTCAATTTTGGGAAAAGTGAGCTATTTGCAATAAATAACTTGGTTGGGGATCTCCCAAACAACATAGCCCCTTTTAAGAGGGCAGATGAAGGCTTTAAATATTTAGGGATATTTGTTACAAGGACCCTGGCAGATACTTTCAGTAAAAATTTTGTTCCCTTGCTTGGTAAGGTTGAGGAAGACTTTACCAGATGGTCCACCTTGCCTTTGTCTTTGGCTGGCAGGGTGAACCTTATCAAGATGGCTGTTTTGCCAAAGTTTCTTTACCTTTTTCAACATATTCCCGTACTTACTTCAAAAAAGTTTTTTGCTAAATTGGACAAATCAGCGTCAAAGTTTCTTTGGGCCAGTAAACCTGTGCGCATGCAGAAAAAAATATTGCAACTTCCTAAGAGAGAGGGGGGCCTTGCTCTCCCCAATTTTTTGCACTATTACTGGGCAGCTAATATTCATAAACTATTGTATTGGACTGACAAATCCACTACCAATCAACCTGCCTGGGTCCAAATTGAAATTTCTTCATCTCAAGCCTCATTGAGGTCATGGCTATGCTCTTCACTTTCTGTGTCAACCACTGATGTAAGCATTAACCCAGTAGTCAAACAGTCCCTTAAAATATGGTTGCAATTCAGGAGGCATTTTGGCCTGAAAGATTGCTCTATTTATGCTCCAGTATTACACAACAATAATTACAAACCATCAATTATGGACCCTGCCTTTCAGCTGTGGTTTGAAAGGGGCATAACCTCTATTAATGATCTTTTTGACAATGGTACTTTCATGAGCTTTGCTGATCTGTCAACCAAATTTAAGCTCCCTCCTTCCCACCTCTTTCGTTTTTTTCAAATTAGACACTTTGTTCAGAAAAACTACTCTGACTTCCCAAATCTCCCCTCAAAAACTTTGCTAGATTCACTTCTTGTGTTAAACCCGAATCAGAGAGGGAATATTTCATATATTTTTAGAGCCCTTGATTCTATCACTGCAATCTTCCCCCAGCAAACAAAAAATCTATGGGAACAGGATCTAGGAATGACTCTTGAAGAAGACCAGTGGGCTAACATTCTAGAGTTAGTACACCATTCCTCCATCTGTGCCCGACATGGGTTAATCCAATGCAAATTCATACACAGAATCTACTACACTAATCATAGATTGTCAAAATTTTATCCCAATGTCGCAGACATCTGTAATAGATGTAACCAGTCTCCTGCCGATCTTATGCACATGTTTTGGTCATATCCAAAGCTGATAGACTTTTGGTCTAAAATATTTGATACTCTCCACATGGCCTATAATGTGGGAGCTGACCCCCACCCTTTACCAGCTCTTTTTGGTATTCCACAGACTAACGCCTTTACAAGCGAAGCACAACATAGTATAGCTTTTTGTACTTTACTGGCCAGACGCTTAATTTTGCTTAACTGGAAACATACACTACCCCCTTCCTATAGTCGATGGGTGAGGGAGGTCCTCTTCAACCTAAAGCTGGAGAGGCTAAGGTTTTCCCTCAAGGGCTCCCTGAGGAAATTTGATAAAACTTGGGATCCTTTGCTGTCCATTATAGACACATTAGATATTGAGGAGACAGATATCTGAGCTTACTTAAAGTTTTTTTTTTTCCCCTTTCTTTCCTTTCTTTTCCCCCCTTTTTTATTTTTATTTATTATTATTACCATTTTATTTTATTTTTATTATTAATATTATACCTTTAAAATCTATTATTATTATTGTTGTTATTATTATTTTTTTTCAACTAGGAGGGTGGGGGGTGGGATGGGTGGGTTGGGAGGTTGTAAGTTGTAAACTAAAAATGTGAGCATTTTCTTTTTCATATGGGGTTTTCATCCCCCGTGTCCAAATTGTATATTTGTACTGTTGATGCTCAATAAACAAATTATTAAAAAAAAAAAAAAAAAAAGTTGATGTAACACAGTGGGAAAAATGCCCCTATAACAATCACAATGAGTAGATATTTACAGAAAACAATAAAGTTTATCAGTTTGAACTTTACTGTGCCTTTTTTTGTATTTAATGGTCCACACCATTAAAAAAACCCAACAAACTTTCCTGGCCATTGTTCAACACCATGAACTTAACGACTTTCCCCAATTTGCGCAGCTCTTGACATACTTGTGGGTTACTTCTGGCAGTACCTGGCAGGGTTTTAAAAAATATCTATGTAAACAGTATTACCAAACAAGCTCTAATTTTATTGTTTTTTTGTTTGTTTTTTAAACAGATCTTAAATTCAGTAAACTCACACTGCCACTTTGGCTGAGGTCTTAGAGCATTTTCTGGTTAAGCATTGTGTTACCATTATGGATATCCAATGTTTTGAGGAATCAGTTCATATACTGATAGAGGCTAAGCAATACAATATTACTAATAGCAATCTTAAAAACAGGCAAACAGCTGTAAAAACAATAAAGTAGTAAAAGTAATCAGACATTATTAGATCACTGAATACAAGTGTTAACAAACAATAATTACAGTTACTGTTTTCTTAAGGGCGTTTCATGAGAAATCAGCAGCATCCGCAACAAGAGACAACTATCTGAGCGTTAATGTATGTTCATCACATATGCATTATGATTATAAAACTATTTTCGTTATGCTTGCCTAGAGTGGACTGTAAAACCACAGTGGACAGTTTGATGCAACAGATAACACATCAGATATTAAATTTCTACAGTTCCACAAATACAATAACATTCAAGTAAACCCTGCACTCATGTTGACTGCATTATTTTTGCAGTTTAGAGACAAGAAATTAATGCATGCGGCACATGCCAGAGCATAGCACACACCCTTTAGGCTACTACAAGTAAAAAATAATACCAGAAGTACTGGAACTGTAGATAATGATAGTCACAATGAAGCATACAGAAGGTACTATGGTGATTATCATAGCAATATTAGTAACAATAATAATGGTAGCAGCTGCAGCAGAGGAGTAATAGAATTAAAACCGATTATGACTAAACAGTAGTAATCGCAGTAAGTTTCAAGCAGGACCACAGCAGGAGGTCAAACCACTGTGGTTGAATCAAAAAATGGATCGTGGTTGAACCACCAAGAAAACAAAAAAAATCCAATATAAATACTCTTATCACAAAATAAAATTTCTGCAAATAAGTGAATAAATAATAATAATAGTAATAAATTATAAATACAACAATCAACATCAAGCATCAAATTTAAATAACCACACAGTTTGTACACAATAACTCCATACATAAGCCACATTTACACTATGCAATAACTACATACAAAATAAAATAACTATATATAAAAGCTATATAAAATACTTATATACAACTATATGCAAAACTAGGTGCAAAAAAGGCATTTTACAGACCTCTAGTGGCGCTTTTCTTTACTGCATCCACTAGAGTGATAAACTATGCCACTACCAACTCAACCTGCTACAACTGTACTTTTCTAGATTTTCTCCCAGCAAAGTCATCTATGACATCATCATATGACAACTCACTGGAGACCACATGATTTATGTTTATTATTGATAGTCCACAGAGACGAGTTTGCATCATGGTAGACCTCAGGAAAGTTTTAATGAGTTTAAGCTTAGAAAAGCTTCTTTCAGCAGCAGCCACTGTGCAACTCTGTCAGTTTCCTCTCATGCAGGAAAGTCAACAGATCCATGTTGGTCATATTCTTTGATGGCAGAGGTGGAAAATTGTACATTTCCATTGCAAGTTCAGTGCCATCAATGTCTGCCTTGCTGTCATGGGTCAGAGCTGTGCTCAAGGTTTGACAATGTTTTAGAATCTCTTCTTTTTTATGTTAGGGAAGTTGAAGAGCACTCCAAATTTGTCTTTTACCTCTCCCAGTTTCTGTTCTGAAATTTCTCATCAATAGAGGAGATGGCTGCATCTACAAGCACATTGAAAAAATGCAGTTTCCATTTTTCACAGTGCATCCTCAAGGGGCTCATCTTGAGAGTCATAGACAAAGTGCCTTTTTGTAGTTCTCAGCCCCTTTTGTTTTAGCTCAGCCTCTGTATTCATTTCATTACACATTGCCTTTGCAGTTGAATAGCCAGTGTTTCTGTAGGACAAGAGGGCATCTTGAGCTTTCTTCAGCAAGTCAACTGCCACATCTAGCCGCATGGAGGGTGAGTGCATGAAGAAGAAGAAGAAGATGAACTTTATTGATCCCGCAGTGGGGAAATTCACTTGTTGTGGCAGCTCACAAGGACAGAAGAGGAGTGCAAAAAGGAAGGAGTGTGCAAAAACAGTTACAAAAGAATGTAGAGGTAAAATAAATTAACAATTTACACGGTAAGTAAAAACAGTACACTATAAAGCTATATACAAGTCCTCATAAGGGAAGAAAGAGGACTAGATCATAGAATTATATAGTCTAACAGCAGCGGGAATGAAAGACCTGCGGTAGCGCTCCTTCCTACACTGAGGGTGTAGCAGTCTGCCGCTGAAGGAGCTGCTCAGAGCCTCCACTGTCTGATGCAGAGGGTGAGAGGTGTTGTCCATGATGGATGTCAGCTTGGTTAACATCCTCCTCTCACCCACCTGCTCCACGGAGTCCAGTGGGCAGCCCAGGACAGAGCTGGCCCTCCTGACCAGCTTATTTAGTCTCTTCCTGTCCCGGTCCGTGCTGCCTGGTCCCCAACATACCACAGCGTATTGAATAGCAGAGGCTACCACAGAGTCATAAAAAGTCCTTAGGAGGGATCTGCACACTCCAAAGCACCTCAGTCTCCTCAGAAGGTGGAGGCGACTTTGGCCCTTCTTGTACAGGGCATCAGTGTTATGTGACCAGTCCAGTTTATGGTTGAGGTGAAACTGTCCACAATCTCAATGTCTGAGCTCTGGATGTTCACCGGTGTAAGTGGTAATGTCTTTCTCCGGAAGTCAATCAACATCTCCTTTGTTTTACTTGTGTTTAAGCACAGGTGGTTGCACTCACACCAGTCCACAAAGTCCACGATGACTGACCTGTACTCCGTCTCATTCCCCTCAGACACACAGCCAACAATGGCTGAGTGGTCAAAGAACTTCTGGAGGTGACATCTGCTGGTGTTGTACATGAAGTCCGAGGTGTAGAGGGTGAAGAAGAAAGGTGAGAGTACTGTTCCCTGAGGTGCCCCCGTGCTGCAGACCACCACCTCAGACACACAGTTACGCAGTCTCACAAACTGTGGCCTGCTGGTGAGGTAGTCGATGATCCAAGCAGCCAAATGTCCGTCCACACCTGCTCTCTCCAGCTTCCCTCTCAGTAGCACCGGCTGAATTGTGTTGAATGCGCTTGAGAAGTCAAAAAACATGATTCTCACAGCGCTTCCAGACACTCTCCAGGTGAGTCAGCGCATGGTGCAGCAGGTAGATGACAGCATCATCCACCCCGATGTTTGGCCTGTAGGCAAACTGCAGCGTGTCCATCGCTGTACTCACCACAGAGTGAAGGTGACTGAGGATGAGCCCCTCCATGGTCTTCATCAGGTGAGAGGTCAAGGCGACAGGCCTGTAGTGGTTTTACTCACATGCTGGATCTTGCTGAGAACTTCATACCAAAAAGCTGTACAAATGCAAATACAGCAAGATCCAATCTCCTCAGCCAAAGACTGGGTCTCTCACCACAGGGTCTGCAGTTGCTTCCCTCACCTCAAGAAGAGCCTCTTTGAGTTGCCTAGCCTGATATCTTACCGCCTCAATATTTCTTATCCTACTTTCCCATCTGGTCTCTGCCCATGATTTCAGACTTGACATGTTTCAGAAGCAGAAGAAGAAGAAGAAGAAGAAGAAGAATCAGCTTTATTGACAGTATATATATTTTTACATACACACACTGAATTCGTCTTCTGCATTTGACCCATCCTTCATTGAACACACATGCAACACCCGGCAAATTACATGCAGTGAAAACACACACAGGAGCAGTGGGCAGCATCATGCGCCCAGGGAGCATATTGGCGGGTTAAGTGCCTTGCTCAGGGGCACATCAGCTGGCTAATGGAGGGATGGGGGAGCATTTTTCACATTAATCCACCACACCCAAATTTTTCCTCCCCGCCCGGTGGGGGAAACCCTCCGATCACAAGCCGCTTCTCCAACCTCTAGGCCACGGCTGCCTATGGGTGGAGACTGAAAAGAGCTGGAATAACTTTGTTAAATTCCCAAAGTAGTCAAAGGCATCTGGGGAGCTTTTCACAGCATGCAGCTGTTACCAGATTTAAGGTGTGGGCACCACATTGGACAAAAAAAGCTCTTGTGTTTACCTGAAGCACCGTTGTCTGAACACCTTTATTTTTGCCCTTCATGTTCCCATGGTCATAGGACTGGCCTCTGCAGTCCTCAAAGCTCCTCTAGCCTTTTTAGGATAAGAGATGACAAACCTTCCCCTGTTGACCCCTCTGCAACAAGAAAGCCTAAGAAATACTCTTTAACTTGAGGTACAGTATGTCTCCTGGTGTAACTATCCCGACTATGACAGAGAGCTGTTTCTTATGACTCAAATTAGCTGTGCAATCTAAAATGATATATAAAATATTGTATGGATGTATTGATGTCTTTTACAATGGCTTCTAGTATTTTTGAAAGACAGATTGAATTATTGCCACCAATCACTGTAAAACCTCACACCACCTTTTTCTCTCAGCCTCAACAAATGCCACCTCCTGTCTATCTACTGTCAGCCCTTTTACTAAACGGACCTCCATGTCTTTCCATGTTGCCTTGCTAACATTGTGCTCCTGGCTATCATCATGGAACTTGAACAAGTGGTTTTTTTCCAGTCCTTTAGTCCTTCCCTATTCAATATGTAATCTCTTTTTGAAAACATTTTGCAGCAGAAGCAGTGCAAGCTATCGTCCTTTTTTGAGTACACGAGCGAGCTTCTCCTGATTTTTTCCCCATTGACTAAGAATCTGGTAAAATATTCATGCTGACACCTTCGTCCGTCCTTTTGTTTTGGAAATGTGAAGCTGTTTTGAACTTGAAATGGACCTCTGTGAACTAACTTTCTTCATACTTGATCAGTTAGAGAAGAGGCCAGTCAGCAGGGTCCAATGGTGCAGCCTTTGTTCCTGATGCTGCATCACTGGGCTCCTCAGAGGTGGAAGGGACAGGAGTGCTTGAGGCTGCTGCATCCCTGGACTCTTCAAAGTTGAAGGGGACAGGAGTGCTTGAGGCTGCTGAAGTTGAGATATCTGTTGATAGCCCAACATCTGCAGAGGTTGGAGTTAAATATCTCAAAAGTGCTCTCAAAAGAGAGAGGGAGAGTGTTACAATGTATTTTCTTCTGATATGCATATTAGATTAGAAACAACTTTATTGTCATTACAGTGAAATGTTGATTAGCAGAAGCAAAGGGACTACTGGTCGCTCCTCGACGATCTCTGATTGTTGGGTAACGTATTGTGTCACCTCCTGTTTCTGCTCTGTCCTACTCATTCACTTGCCTGCGTTTGGTGCTTGATAGTGTGGATGTACTTCAATCGACATACTTTGTGTTAGCTTTCACTGTGGTTGATTTTGACAATTAAGTACACAAGCACTTTAGGAAAAGTTTATTAACTGCACGATCCTCTGGATTCTTTCCTTTCCCAATCCCCGTTCTGTCTGTCGCTCAGCTCAGCTTAGCGCTAGCATGGCTTTTTCCACTCGCTCTCCCTCTGCCTCTCCCGCTCCCATCATCTGCAAGGTGTGTCATCTGCCTTGTTTAGTGGGAGTGAGATGTGTAGAAAGTGCTTATTCGTAGCTTTGGAGGGTTAGGTTGGAGGGTTTTGAGCTATGATCAAAATTTATCAGAGGTATCAAATCAGCATTGACATCACCAGGTGTTCACTAACCAACAAGGAAAACACCTTCTGAATATGGCAGCAAGTCCTCCACTCAAGGCTGAAATTCCACATAAGCTGATAAAAGTATAATCATTCAGGCACAGTTCCACATTCCACAAAGGCAGCTGAAGTGCTAGAAGCAAAGGCAACGGGTTATCTTTGGGTTGTTGAAGACATTTCACCTTTCATCCGAAAGGCTTCTTCAGTTCTGAGACAGAAGGGGAAAATCCAGGTATTTAACCTCTAGTGGGGTTGTCACCTTGGGGGTGGTCTTGAGGGTCGTTGATACTTTGTGCAATCATGTGAGTCGTTATGGTCACGAGCTAAGGGGTGAGTTGTTGTCCCACTCCATCATGTGAGTCGTTCAGGTCACATGAGGGAAGGTGCAAATGTTCTATCTGGACATAGATGGCCTCTTTCACACCTGTCTCAAAACATTAATCTTCTTTGTCCAAAAATGTGAACATTAGAGTCCTCAAAAGCGTGTCCCTTATCCTTGAGATATGCAGCCGATTCTTCACCTGATGAGCTGACCCTCCTGCGCTGTGCCATGCACCTGTGGAGTGGTTGTTTGATTTCCCCTATAGACAGTGCATCCGGAAAGTATTCACACCGCTTTGCTTTTTCCAAATTTTGTTATGTTACAGTCTCATTCCAAAATGGATTAAATTAAATTGAATTAATTAAACCGCACTCATTTAATTTTTGTTACCGATCACCCAAATCCATCAGTTCCGTGAGCTTGCACGTCACCAGTTAAAAGACCAATATCTGAGCAGATAAACTCCAGTTTACTGACTCCGCTATTGTGTGGTGATAGTGTGAGACTCAAAAGAATTGAGGTGGTGATCTTTGCTGGGTTCTTAATTCTTTAAGTTCCTCTTCTATCTTTATCTCCCTCTCACATTTTTCCATGGGCATGAGTCCGAGCACACGATCACGAATCTCCTTACGAGACACGTGACACTCGAGGATCTTTGTTTTTGTAGTCTTTGTTTGCCACGTCAGCCACATTATGTGGGCAATCGCCATCTTGGCTCTGAGCTGCATGTCCTGGGTGCCACTCTATCGCCACCTTGGTCTTGCTGACGTCACTCATGCAACGACCCGCCGTCTTGGCTTCGAGGGACACGCCCCCCCACGTCCTCCCTCTGCCATCCTGGTCTCCACCGCTATTTCTCTCTCTCTCTCTCTCTCTCTCACACACACACACACACACACACACTCCTGTATATATGTATACCCATGTATAGATATACTCCTGCTGCTGTACCTGTGTTATCTTTAGTTAATAGTTAATGTGTGTTGATAAACTTAGATTATAATAGTGTTTATTACAAAGTGATACTTATCTATGGATGGTTGTTGCTGGTTAATAAATCCTGTTATAGTTTAACCTGTCGTTGTCTGTGGTTATTGTGAATGTACTTGCAATAACAGCTGAATTCCCTTTCCCTTTCCCAACAACAAGCCGTGGGTAACCAAGGACATCAAAGCCATCCTCAATGACAAGAAGAGGGCTTTCAGAGCAGGCAATAGGGAGGAGGTGAGAGCTATTCAGCGCACCCTGAGATCAAAGATCAGGGAGGCAAAGGAGAGGTACCGCAGGAAGCTGGAGTGGAAACTCCAGCAGAACAACACGAGAGAGGTGTGGAGTGGCATGAGGACCATCACAGGTTACGGGCCAAACAGCGGAGGAGTTGATGGCAGTGTGGAACGGGCGAACGAGTTGAATCAGTTTTTTAACAGATTCGACACAGGGACCCCAATTCACGCTTCAAACGACTCCTCAGCAGTACGGCTGCAGCAACCAGCCACTCCAGCCTCTCTCCCTCCACCCACATTCCATCTGGATGGCCTCGCTCACACCTCGTCCCCAGAAGCCTGGGTGGACCACTCTCACCTGGGTACCACAAGCACTCCTCCCCCACCCATCACCCCAACGATGACCTTCACAGCTGACCAGGTGAGAAGACAGCTGCAGAGACTCCGTGCAGGCAAAGCTGCAGGCCCAGATGGTGTGAGCCCCAGGGTCCTGAAAGTCTGTGCCCCCCAGCTAAGCGGAGTACTTCATCATGTCTTCAACCTGAGTCTGAGTCTTCAGAGGGTCCCCGTGGTGTGGAAGACGTCATGCCTCGTTCCTGTCCCGAAGACGCCGCGTCCCAGCGACCCCAAGGACTACAGGCCTGTGGCCCTGACGTCACACATCATGAAGACCCTGGAAAGACTCGTCCTGGAGCAGCTCAGGCCCATGGTCCAACCGCTTCAGGATCCCCTTCAGTTCGCCTACCAGCCCCGCCTTGGAGTGGACGATGCCATCATCTACCTGCTGAACAGAGTCTACACCCACCTGGACAAGCCGGCAAGCACTGTGAGAATCACGTTCTTCGATTTCTCGAGTGCGTTTGACACCATCAGGCCGGCTCTGCTGGCTGAGAAGCTGACAGCGATGCAGGTGGATGCCCCACTGGTGTCCTGGATCGCAGACTATCTGACGGGCAGACCGCAGTACGTACGCCTGAAGTGCTGCCTGTCAGATGAAGTGATCAGCAACACCGGGGCTCCACAGGGGACTGTCCTCTCTCCCTTCCTCTTCACGATTTACACCACAGACTTTACGCACTGCACAGAGTCCTGCCATCTTCAGAAATTTTCTGATGACTCTGCAGTGGTTGGGTGTATTACTGGGGGGGATGAGAGAGAGTACAGGACGGTAGTGGACAACTTTGTCACATGGAGCGGGAAAAACCACCTACAGCTCAATGTGACAAAGACCAAAGAACTGGTGGTGGACCTGAGGAGGACTAAGGCTCCAGTGACCCCTATCAACATCAAAGGGGACACTGTGGAGGTGGTGGAACAGTACAAGTACTTGGGGGTGTACTTAGACCACAAACTGGACTGGTGCAAGAATGTGGACATGGTCTACAGAAAGGGCCAGAGCCGCCTCTACTTTCTGAGGCGGCTGAGGTCCTTCAACATCTGCAGGACGATGCTGAGGATGTTCTATGAGTCGGTGGTGTCCAGTGCCATCACATATGCCGTTGCCTGCTGGGGCAGCTGCCTGAGGGTGAGGGACACCAACAGACTCAATAGAATCATCAAGAAGGCCAGCCATGTTGTGGGAGAGGAACTGGACTCTCTGACAGTGGTGTCTGAGAGGAGGATGTTGTCCAAAATAAGAACTATACTGGACTTTCCCTCTCACCCTCTCCACAATGTGCTGATCGGCTACAGGAGCTCGTTCAGCAACAGACTCATACTCCCACGATGCACCACAGAGCGACACAGGAAATCATTCCTGCCTGTCGCCATCAAACTGTTAAACTCAGCACTGTGATGGACACACTCACTGTATATATACAATGTACATATTGGCTTTTTACACATGCACATACCTGTATTTTAAATTTTCTTAAAAATTTGAATACAGTTTTTTTGTAAATACCTGTACTTTGAGATTTTAGTTTTGTTTATCCTATCTTTATTAAGTTTATCCTATTTTTTATACTCTGCACTTTTCTCCTTTCTTGGTCGGGAATACTGCATGTGCAATGTCTGTAAAAACAAGAATTTCCCTCCAGGGATTAATAAAGGAATTCTGATTCTGATTCTGATTCTGAATTCATTCAGCCAGTGAGTGACAGTCAGTGCTCGGAATCATCCTTCATAATTTTAAGAGAGAGTT
The DNA here is from genome assembly GCF_020382885.2 of Scatophagus argus. NCBI lineage: Eukaryota > Metazoa > Chordata > Actinopteri > Scatophagidae > Scatophagus > Scatophagus argus. Next base: position 188,902 of record NC_058501.1, read on the forward strand.
ATTTCCTGTTAATTAATTTGGCTATTGGTTCCTGGTGACAGAGTGGTGCCCCGATTTTTATGTGTATAAAACATACACTAATTTTTGCTTTAATGATTATTTCCCATAATCATTGATTCTTTTGCCAATAACCATATTGCTCCTACTAGTGCGTAACAGGGTATTGCTGGTTCTGAAGTGTGTCAAGATGTTGTGCTTTAAGAAAATCCTTCTGAGGGAACAACAACATAAAAGGTTTTTTAAAACCGAAGATGAAATTCAGCACAAAAGTTTTGTTGTATACAGAGAAAGCATTCACCGGCGCAGTATTAAGAGGACCAGAAGGATTATGGCCAGATGAGTTACTGGAATGAGAGCATTTGGATTCCTGCAGTCATGTTGTTTGTACGGGAGGGGGAAGTTTGCTGGTGGTGAGCAGAAGTGATCAGAGGACCAAAGGCTTGATGTTGCATGGGGGATAGTCAATGCGAGGGATAGTTTCAGACTGAGTAGTGTGTTATCAGAGATAATCAAAAATGACTAATAAGTAATTTATTTAAAAAATTAGCAAATTAATCAAATCAGTCTCACCCAACAAAAGTGATTAACCAGAAATCTTGGTAATTATTAATTAAAATTGTTGGTATTTAATGAAACTCTAGTTGAGTTATTGATGCACAGTCTTTTTAATACAACTAGGTTTAGGACACCAATGAAGAAACTATAAGAAATAAGAAACCAATGAAGAAAATATTCTAGAAAAAACGGGCGGCACGGTGGTGCAGTGGTTAGCACGGTCGCCTCATAGCAAGAGGGTCCCAGGTTAGAATCCCGGGCTGGGCCCTTCTATGTGGAGTTTGCGTGTTCTCCCTGTGCCTGCGTGGGTTTTCTCCGGGTACTCCGGCTTCCTCCCACAATACCAAAAACATGCACATTAGGTTAATTGGCAACTCTAAAAATTGCCCCTAGGTGTGAGTGTGAGAGTGTGTGGTTGTCTGTCTTTGTGTGTTGGCCCTGTGATTGACTGGCGACCAGTCCAGGGTGTACCCCGCCTCTCGCCCATAGTTAGCTGGCATAGGCTCCAGCTTCCCCGCGACCCTGACGGATAAGCGGTATAGAAAATGGATGGATGGATTCTAGAAAAAACAAAAACAATGCTGACTCCTTGTTAAAATATATTAGGACCAGAGTTGCACCGATCAACGGGCGTGAAACCAGAATCAGACAGTTTTCAGTGCAACCATTAAGTGGTTACATAAATATTCATCTCCTTCAAGTCAGTATTTAGTAGATGCACATTTGGCCGCAATCACAGCATTGAGTCTGTGTGGATAGGTCTCAGTCAGTCAGACAGCCACAAATTCCCTATTGGACAGAGGTCTGGACTTTGACTCTGCCACTCCAGAACATTTACGCTGTTGACTTTAAACCATTTCTGTGTAGCTTTCGCTGTATGCTTCAGGTCATTGTCTTGCTGGAAAATAAATCCTCTCGAAATTCACAGTTATCTTACAAATTGAATCAGACTGTCTTCCTGGATTTCTGTTTTTTTATCGCATTTATCTCACCCTCTGCCTTTACAAACCTTGCAGGGCCTTCTGCTAAGAAGCATCTCGACAGCATGACTGCCACCACTCTGCTACACAGAGGGGATGGTGTGTTTGTGATGATGTGTATTGTCTGGAGTCCGCCACACATAGTGTCTAGTATCATCGCTAGAAAGCTCCATTTTGGTCTACAGTGGCTTTCTCCCATTTTGACTGGTGAAGAACCTGGGTAACAGTTGTGTGCAGTCTGTCCCATCCCAGCTACTGAAGCCTTGAACGCCTTCAGAATAGCCATGGGTGTCTTTGGTGGCCTTCTTCACTAGTCTCCCTCTTACACGGTCAGTCAGTTAATACGCCCTACTCTAGGCAGATTTACACATGTGCCATATTCCTTCCATTTCTTAATGATAGATTTAACTGAAGCGCAGTGGATGTTAAATGACTTGGACATTTATTGTATCCATCCCCTGACTTATACTTTTCAACAATCCAATAACTTTTTCTCTGAGTTACCTGGAGTGTTCTTTTGTCTTCATGGTGTAATTGTAGCCAGAAATACTGATTAACCAGTGACTGGACTTTCTGGACACAGTTGTCTTTATACTACAATGACTTGAGACACATTCATTAAACTTGGGTGATCTTCATTTTCACTATTTTCGCTAGTATTAGGTCAGTCACTTTAAAGGGGGGGATATTTATGCAATCACTTATTTTCCATTACATATTTTTAATTCATCACTATGTAGAAATCCATATTGTCAAAAAATACAAATTACACAGACTATGATATCATTTATAAAAGCAATAAAAAAGGTAAAACATCCAACGGGGTGAATACCTTTTATAGGCACTGTAATGGATAACAAACAGTCCTACAAGAAGTGCAGTCCTACATCAGCCTATTTTATCCCCAGAGCAGTGTGTGTGCCTAATAAGGGGTCAACTAATTTGAGTTTTAATGTTGGCATTTTAATATCCCTTCACAATCTCAGCGTTGAGTGTGAAGTAGATTGAATGAGGCAAAGCAGTTGGCCCATTCTGAAAACGTACATTTTATAGCACTATTCAGTTCAATTTATGTAGTGCCAAATCACAACACTAGTAGTAATGACAATGATATTTGGAAACAAGATTCGTACTAGAGTTAAAAATGTTATGGACTTGAACAGCACTTAGTTACACAACACAAGTTGTAATGATGACGCAACTAAAGGCAGAATGGCGACAATTGTTGAGAAATAGAGATGTATTAAGAATTTGTGTTTTCATTTGCTATAGTCTATATAGCAAGTCTATAGACTTTTAGAAGAATATGTTCATTTCTAAGAGTGTTACCTTATTCCTGAAGGCATCCTGTGGAGCTGTTTGTTGACATACAGGTATCTGTTCTTGGAAGCAACATGACTGTGGGTAACTGGCAGAATCTCCCCTCCAAGACCCAGATCATCCACCTACACACACACACACACACAAAATATTCTGAATATCCTCAAAAGACAGAAGTTCACAGCTGCATCATAGGGTCTTGTTTGTTTTGAATGTGTAACAGTAGTAGTGTAACTGCAGACTGCTTGGGATATTTCTAAATTGGCATAGTTTTCCAAAACTCCTGCATGTCTCAGACTTTAGTATTCAGACAATTCTACAACATACATTTCAGATGCTGCTTTATCTGAAATCAAGCATCTCACAAATCAGTCTTGTAGTTTTTCTCAGGAAAGGACAGGAACACATTTAGACAAGATGAATGGGTTGAAAGTAGCGGTATCATTATCCCCTGCATTATCTGGCAGATTAGGACAGTGAATATTACTCATGTTTTCTGTTGATGGTCTGCTTTCAGTATGTTGATTTTCCCCAAGTCTACCTAAGAACCAATCAACATTAAGCTGCCCATTTCATGATTCAATATTATGTAAATTTGAACACATTGTAAATACCTGTACTTTGAGATTTTAGATTTATGTAAATACCTGTACTTTTAGATTTTCGATTTACACTTATCTTGTTTTGTTTATCCTATTTTTATACTTTTCACCTTTCTTGGTCGGGAATACTGCAAGTGCAATGTCTGTAAGAATATGAATTTCCCTTCAGGGATAAATAAAGGAATTCTGATTCTGATTTTGATTCTGATGTACTGTATTAGACATTTTTTTCCAATTCAGAAGGTGCTTTTCCTAAATATGCTGTTGATTTTAAAGTCTGCTTGTTGCTTGCTTGTTCAATCTACACACTGAAGTCATCATTTGACTAATAGCCACTGACTAATAGCTTCATTACTATTGTGGAACTCACCATATTGAGTGTGTTGCACCCCACTGCCCCAGAAGGTCGAATCCCTCTGGGTCCATGTTCAAACACTGCCCCATCTGACCTCCTAGTGGACCACAGCCAACCTCCAAAACGACTGCTGGATTCCAATACAATAATCTGGAGGAAAAAAAGGAATGAACTTTGCAAAGTTGCTTCAGCAACTACTGAATTAATACACGTATGTTCAACAGAAGATATATGTATGGCTTTCATTTGCTTTGCCACATACACTATATAGCCAAAACAATTGAGGCACCTGACACCAACAAGGGCTTTAATGGCACTATTCTATTCTAAAATACATAGACAGCTTTGCAGCTATAACAGCTTACAATCTTCTGGGAAGGCTTTCCACAAGATTTTGTGTTTCTGTGTTTATTTTAGCCAGTTCATACAGTACAGCAAAAGTGAGGTCACTGATGTTGGACAAAAAGGACTGTCTCGCAGTCCCAGTTCATCCCAAAGGTGTTTGATGGAGTTGAGGTCAGGACTCTGTGCCGGCCAGTCAAGTTCTTCCACCTCATTCAGTCATCTTTTAATGGACTTTGCTTTGTGCATTGGGGCACAGTCATGCTAGTATAGAAAAGAGCTTTTCCCAAAATTCCTCTTCTGAAATCATAATGTTTATCATAATTTCTATTCCCACCTAATTTTTTTACATCATTATGTACAACTATTCATTTTAACACTTTCTTACTTTAATTTGTCAAGTAGACGGGAACCAGATTTCATAACATAAACACTGTTAATCAATCGATCATACTCACGGACATAAAATCCATATGTCTCAACATTTTTCCACATAACTACAACTATTAACTAGTGGTTGAAGCTGGGCTGTATATAGTATAGCTTAAAGTGAGGAAGTGCTAGTTCACCACTATTTTTGGCTTCCTTCCTTCTCCAGACAAACAGATACTAATTTATCCCTTTCCTCTACTGACAGGGACTGAAACAAATACAACAGCCTTGACAAAATCTTGCTGCTGAAACGGAGTGGATACGGGACCCTCTGCTATACCACCTTTTAATCTCTTCTGAAGGCATAGAACTGAACAGAAAACTTTGAGTTTTTGAGATATTCAATTTATATTCTACACAGTAAATAATTTCCCAGCATCCTCAGGAAGGAGACGTTGATATCTGTGAGATATATCAAGATACAAGATACAAGATAGGTTTATTTGTCACACACACAATCATACACGGTACAACGTGCAGTGAAATTCTTTATGTCCTTGCTACCAAAAAATAGGTAAATAAAAAATTTAAATTTAAGTATTGTAAAAGAGAACGCTTGTAAAGAAAAATAATAAAATTAAAATTAAATTTAAAAAAAGTGAAAATGTGCAGTATTTACATGAATGGTATTTACATCTAGTGCATGTAGTGCAGGTGGGAGTGGGATTGTCCAGATTAACGTTCACTGTTGAGCAGACGGATGGCCTGGGGGAAGAAGCTTTTCCTCATCCTCTCAGTGTTGGTTCTCAGGCAGCAGAACTGACGGCCTGATGGCAACAGGAAGAAGAGTGAGTGTCCGGGGTGATGGGGTTGCCTGAGGATCTTCTCGGCTCTCGACCTGCATCGTTTGATGTAAATGTCCTGCAGGTCGGGTAAAGTTGTTCTGATTGTCCGCTCAGCTGAGCGGACTACCCTCCTAAGAGCCGAGAGGTCCTACTTTGTGCAGCTGCCCATCCATGTGGTGATGCTCCCACTCAAGATGCTCTCAGTGGTGCAGGTGTAAAAGTTCCTGAGCACCTTGAGGGGGAGCCTGAAGTCTCTGAGGCGTCTGAGGTGGAACAGACGCTGCCTGGCCTTCTTAACAGTCCTGTGAATGTGCAGTGACCAGGACAGGTCCCGTGTGATGGTCACACCGAGGTATTTAAAACTGTCCACCCTCTCCACCTCAGACCCGCTGATGCAGAGTGGACGGATGTCCTCCTGCTGCTTCTTCCTGTAGTCCACAATCAGCTCCTTAGTTTTGCTGACGTTCAGCAGGAGGTTATTCTCCTGGCACCAGCTCTCCAGGTGGGTGACCTCCTTCCTGTAGGCCTCCTCCTTGTTGTGGGAGATTAACCCCACAATGGCTGTGTCGTCAGCAAACTTTATAATGGTGTTACTGTCTGATGTGGACACACAGTCATGTGTGTACAGGGAGTACAGCAGGGGACTCAGCATGCAGCCTTGGGGGGATCCAGTGTTGAGGGTGAGGGGGGGTGAGTTATAGGGGCCCACGCGTACCACCTGTTGTCTGCCAGTAAGGAAGCTGTGGATCCACCTGCACAGGGAGGAGTTCAGTCCAAGATCACACAGCTTGGTTACCAGCCTGGAGGGGACTATGGTATTGAATGCTGAGCTGTAGTCCACAAACAGCACTCTCACATAGTTCCCCATCCTAGTGTCTACGTGGGAAAGTATCTTGTGCACGTGGGAAAGTGTCTTATCATCACGTGAACGATGACAAGGCCAATGCTATGCTCTCTGTCGCCTATAGTAAGTCTCTTCTGACGAACATATGACCACCCACACCAGAACACATACTCAGTCCTGTTGTGTCTTTAACCCTGCTGTAAATTAATAGCTCCATTAGCTGTTAGCTCCCTTAGCCAAACACATCAAAGCACTGACCAGCTACTAAAAGCTAACCAGCTCTCTTCCTGCCCATTTCAGTAAAAAATTGCATTGCCCTCTTGGTTTAACTAGCTTGCTCCTACAGCAAGCTGTTTGGCTGTCTGGCTATTTAGCATGAGGCCTCTGAAAAATATACATCCCCTCAGTCACAGTGTAATTGTAGTCATTAGCACACATGCACTGTTGTACAGTGTCTGTAACTCCAAATTCAAAGTACTTTTGCCTCCAAACTGTTCTCAGCTTAAGTACCTCTATTCATTTACTGTTAGCTTGTTAATGAGAAAATGCCCCCCCTATTAGCTGTCTGATGTGCTCCTGAGCAAGGCACTTAACCCCAAATTTGCTCCTCGGGCACCTGACAGTGACAGCCCACTGCTCCTGTGTGTTTTACTGCATGTAATTTGCTGGGTGTTGCATGTGTGTTCAACTAAGGATGGGTTAAATGCAGAAGACAAATTCAGTGCATGTAAAAATATATATACTGCCAATACAGCTGATTCTTCTATTCTTCTTCTTGTAATCTTTTCTATAATGCTTCATTTCCTTTGAACAGAAACTGTCAGTCCTGCTGTGTTTAGCTCCCCTGTAAGCCATTAGCTGCGTTTGCGCCTTCATCCAAACACACAAGGGGACTCTGCTGCTCACCAGCTGAAAACTACTAACTAGCTCTCCTCTTGCCACCATTTTTTTTTCCTGCCAGCAAGTTCTTTGTAAATGTCGGACAGACAGCACAGAAACATTTCAGAATCTTCCTATTTTTCACATGCTTGGCTCTATGAAACAAGCCAGTGACAGTAACATAACTATAGTAACAGCCCTTCTATGTGGAGTTTGCATGTTCTCCCCGTGCCTGCGTGGGTTTTCTCCGGGTACTCCGGCTTCCTCCCACAATACCAAAAACATGCGCATTCGGTTAATTGGCTACTCTAAATTGCCCCTAGGTGTGAGTGTGAGAGTGTATGGTTGTTTGTCTTTGTGTGTTGGCCCTGCGATTGACTGGCGACCAGTCCAGGGTGTACCCCGCCTCTCGCCCGTAGTTAGCTGGGATAGGCTCCAGCTCCCCCGCGACCCTGACGGATAAGCGTTACAGCAAATGGATGGATGGATGGATGAGAAGACGTGTTGCATTGCCTTATGGTCAGAGCTTGATTTAGGTTGTAATTTGCTGTTTGCGTGTAACACATCTTCTGTAGCCTGGTTGGCTGGGAATTCTGTCAGGGATGACGGGGTGCCATTCGAGTCATGCAGTCCACTATGGCATTTTACTGGAACGTAAACTGTGTCATGTGTTCAGTGGTGTCTCTGCATTGAGCAGCACACAGCAATTTGGCATTAAATTACAAATCTAAACTTGGTAAGGAGTAAATGATCACTGTTAGAAAACATTCAAAGCAATATTTCAGAACAGGGAAACCCATTGCTTGACGGTCATAACTTACTTTCAAAACAAAGGTCTATGTCATTCATGTGATAAATTGTCCACGTGATTCATTTTACTACCCTCCTTGTGGTGGCTAACATAACAGCTAGATGTTGGTTGAAAAGACCAATGGCAACGTCTCGACACATGTCAAATGATTCGCATTACATTGGGGCCATCTTCATCAGGCCCCACAGCTCATTATTGAAAGCACATTGAACATGGGCATACAGTTTTCAGCTGCTAACTTGCTTTAACAAACACAGATGAGCCAGCCCCATGCGCACCAAATGCTGTTAGCAGCCGTTCTGACTTTGGTGCAACAGACATTAAGATACTTGGAATGTATTACCAATGTGCAACCACTGGTGTATGTAATTAATACACAACAATATTAGTTAGTTGTGAAGACAAATATATATTGTTACATATAATATTAGACTGAATTACTGATCATGTCATGCAGTGCTCAACAGTGACATCTCATGGGGTCTGGCCCCACCAGCCCCTAATGTAAAGACACCACAGCATGTATTTATCTGATTAGCTCTTCTGATCAGTCAGTTGGAGCACCCTTATTTAAAGCTCTGGTAAAAGGTAGCCAGTGAACCTTTTCTTTAGCAGTGCTGCCCCTGTAATTCTACAGGCCTGGCAGGCTGTAATGTCATACATTTCTTTATTTTAAAATTTAGAGAGGTTTCGCAGGTTTCTGCTTCCTCACTTTCTTCCATTCATCCATTTTGCTATGTGATTATGCTGTTATAAGCAGTGTACTGCTACACATGACTGGTATAAAGTCTATTCTGCACAATAATTCAGTTTTCTGTATTTCATAATGTTGCACTGTCAAGTTGATATTAAATTCATTTAATGTACTGCTGCAATGTCAGCAATGACATTTTTCAGTAATTAGCCTTTTAGAAAACCTCACTAAGTCTTAAACTATTAGTTGCCTATATTACTATTACTGTGCAAATATACAGAAATTAGATGAAAGAAAAAGATGAAAGTGACATATTTTGTCATTGGAGGGAACTCACTCCAACGAAATTCGTGCTCTGCATTTAACCCACCCAAGTGACGTGCACACACACAGCAAACCCGGGGCAGTGGGCGACCGCACGCCCAGGGAGCAGTGGGGGTTAGGTACCTTGCTCAAGGGTACCTCAGCCATGGACACCGGTACGGGGAATCGAACCAGCGATCCACCGGTTACGGGTCCGACACCCTAACCGCTATACTTATACTTATAAGTGTAATGTGTCTGTAATGTGTTCATAATGTCTGGAAGCGTGGTCTGAAAAAGGGATAGTTGTGAAATAATATCTTTGTGATTTGTAGTAAATGAGCATGTGTTACCTTAGTAACCTGAGGGCTCTTGCAGAGGTAGTACGATGCTGCCAAACCCCCAATTCCCCCTCCAAGGACTGCTATTGTTTTCATGGGCTGCAAACACAAATCACAACCAATAGAGCTTTAATACAGAATTAAGAGAGGTGAGAGGATAGCAGAGCTGAATATGTAGCCGATGTGCTGTGACAGGGTGTGTCCAGTAAAGAAAGTCTGTTGAAAATGATATGGAGAAAGGTTTATCACACCCCTCATTCTGTCACCCAACAGTCCGTCTGAGGGGTAGAGAAGTTTCATGACTTTTTGGTATAATCAAAGACAAATTTTAAGGCACAGAAATTAACAAATTGAAGCTATCTATATGTCAACTTCATTTGCCCTTGTATGTGTTTCAGCTGTGGTCTTTCATTTCTCAGCGTCGCTCAAATTCACTCAATGGACCGAAGTTGCTACTATACCCATTTTTTGTCTGACAGCAGAACCCTCAACTTAACTAATTTCATTGTAACCCATCACACGTGCAATAACTGACCGACCAAGTTAACACGAAACAAAATTTGCTTAGTATGTTGCTATAAAGATAAGATAAAATTTCATCAATCCCACAGTGGATAATGTTTAATATTCTGTCACCACAAAGGTCACCAGGAACTTCAACTGACACACCAAAAATTTCACCGCATTATGCGCTACAAATTCTAAAGTTCTCCTGTGAATTTTGTTCTTACAAAAGATAGTGATGCCAATAACGAAAGTTTTAGCTTTCAAAACATGGTAGAGTTATCTAAAAGGAAGTCAGTTAGTAAAACAACAATGCTGGGGGACCAAAGCCTTTTCACTGGTCATTAGCCTGAAAGGCATACAGATACGAACTTACACAGCTGAAATTGAATAGACTTGGCTTTCAGGGTAGAGACAGAAAAGGTTCTGATTGTTGCGTATAAAGTGTCACCTGTCAGTAGACCGACTGACCTAACAGACAGCTAGAAGACAATATACTTACACTCAATGACACGGACACTGACTTAATTATACAATGAAGCTTGAAACTGTCGGGTGTTACCTTAAAACTGAAGGCACCACTAAAAAAGTGACAATCTTCTCTCGCGTGTCCGCGTGCTCGTTATCCACCCGACGACAGCAACAATAAGCTTGTTAGAGATGAACCAGATCTGCGCAGAATCGATCATTTGCTGGGTCTAGCATGCTGCACAATGCATTCTGGCTAGATTTCTGTCTGATTTGATCCTGACTTGCACTGACGTCACATCCGCGTGGGCAACGATAATCCCGCGAGATCAAATCGGCCGCAGTTTTTGAGCCAGGCGGTCCTGCAGTTGCTGACTATGGTTGCTCCACTATGTCTATGTCAAATACGCCTTTAGATTTAAGCTCTCTGACTGTCATTTTGTAAATTTATAGTGGATTATGATTTAGTGGTTTCGGTAAGCTTTAAAAACGGGTATATATCGTATTGCAACGGAGAGAAGTGATATGTAAAAACTCGGGGGTGGAGAGTTGGCTGGCCTTGAAGGCGCCGCGGAGGGAACCATACATAACGGAAGGTTTTATGTTGGAAAGTAACATGTTCGTAGGCTGCTGTTGCAGTGTGTTTCTAAGTTTGTATTTGTTTCTTTGGTGTGTAACCCTAGGTGTCTCATGTAGATACAGCTTTAATTAATATTTGTAATCCTGTATTTCCGAAAACTTCTGATACCAGAGGAGGGGCAATTACGACAGTGGAATACGTTATAGTATAATAATATATTAGCAGAGCAATATGGAGCTGTTTAAAATTGTAACTTATAAATATATGCAGAGACACCACTGAACACGAATTTATATATAGAAATATATATTAAAATTGTAACTTATAAATATATCAGGGTGCAATAATGTGGTCAAAAGGAAAAAAAATCCTTACATATCTGAAACAAAAAATAGTTTGATATAGCCCTCATTCAAGAAACTCATCTTGATGAGGAAGCGGCAAAACTGCACAGAAATATCATAGCACATTTTCCTTGAGAAAAAGAGGAGTGAGTATTCTGATAATACTATCAGGTACATAAACATGTCTCACATAAGGAAAGTAGATGGGTTATATTGGATGTCACTTTAGAGGGTCAAAGGATGACTGTTGCTAATATTTATGCTCCTAATTTTGTTAACCCAGATTTTTTCATGAAGTCTGTAACTTAATTAGAAATATGGGGAACAATAATATAATTCTAGGGGGTGATTTTAATCAAGTCAGGAATTTATGGACGAAACTTATCAATCCACTCAACCTAACACTGCTGGTGTTATGGCAATATATGTGTTGTCAGAAGAATTGGGTCTTGTTGACATTTGGAAACTATTGCATCCAAGTGAAAAGGACTTTACTTTTTTTCACATCCTCATTGAAGTTATTAAGTTATTATTTATTATTATTCTATAATGAAGTCTGTATAGAGGATCGTGGGGTTATGTGGGATGCTTTCAAATCCTTTCTGAGGGGGTGTATTATTTAAAGAAGTTCACTCATCAAAAAAGCAGAGAGTCAAAGGCTGCTTAAACTAGATCAAGAGATCAAAGAGCTTAAAAAGCAACACATGGAACAACAAGACTCAGATACATGGGGTAATCTGAATGAATTTAAATGTGAATTAAATGACATACTGAACAGCAATCCATTTTCTATACCGCTTATCCGTTAGGGTCACGGGGGAGCTGGAGCCTATCCCAGCTGACTACGGACAAGAGGCGGGGTACACCCTGGACTGGTCGCCAGTCAATCGCAGGGCCAACACACAAAGACAAACAAGCACACACTCATACCTGGGGGCAAATGTGCATGTTTTTGGTACTGTGGGAGGAAACCGGAGTACCCGGTGGGAGAAAACCCACACAGGCACAGGGAGAACATGCAAACTCCAAAGGGCCCAGACTGGGATTCGAACCTGGAACCCTCTTGCTATGAGGCGACAGTGCTAACCACTGCACCACCGTGCCACCCGCATACTGAACAAAAAAACTGAATTTGCCCTCTTCTGTACAAGACAGAAATAATTTGAGCAGGGACAGCGAGCTGGTAAAGCACTGGCACACAGAGTAAAACAAATGCAATCTCTAAATATTATTCCATCAATTTTCAATATAGACAATAACCTTATTACAAATAAAAGAGATAAATACCATATTTAGGGAGTTTTATCTCATACATCTCGGTGGGATAGACAAAAACAAATTAGAAAGTATTTTTTCCTCAGTTGAAATCCCAGCTATAACACAGGATGGGAAAGCACTTTTGGAGCATGATATCTCCGTAGACGAAATTTAAAAAGCAATCAGAGGCCTAAGGATAGGAAAGGCCACCGAAAATGACAGGTTTTCAGTAGAGTTCAGAAATTCATAGAAGACCTTGACCCTAGATTTCTGGTCGTGGCGCCATCGGTCCACACACGCACATTACGCACAGCACGTAGGGCACCAAGTGGCTCCGTGTGCACCAAAAAATCAGGCTTGTGAAAAATCATCACAATAGACTAGGTTCTAGTAACGATAGATATATACAGTATATAATATGTGTAAAGCGTGTTAATATGTATAAGCAATACAAAAGCAACATACGCCAATTTGCTCGAGAAAAAAGTGACTCTCCTTTGCGGCCCTCTCTCCAGTCTCCTCCTGGTGCCCCCCTGCCCCACCTGCCAGTGGTCTGTTCGATTACGCCTCAATCTCAATTTAAGTTTGGCAGACATCTGTTAGGACATGGCCTCAAAAAGGCATTAAGAGTCAGTAGCGGAAAAGAGAAAAAAGAAGAGAAAGCGAGATGATGCTCACGCGTCGCTTGCAGATAAGACAATGTTTTAAATTTAAAAAAAAATTCATTTTATAGCCCTTGCATGCGTGTCTATGCTTGTGCCAGGTAATACTGCTACTACCGTCAACAAACTTTGTAACGTTAGCTCCTACTAGCCATGTTCAGACTGTGTTAACAAGTGTTGCAAATGATTGATGCTGACTAGCTAGTTTACGTAGTGGATATGAATATGGATATGGATTACTGAAAAAAATTTATCATGGTCACTCGACTGTTTTCGGTTAACGTTATTTATTCTATAAATATTCTAAATAGCACAAATCCTTCATCACACAAATAACACACTAAAGAAAATCTAATCATTACACTATTGCAATAAGAACAGAAAACACAAACTAAAACTAAGACCTGACCTTTCTGGAATTCCTTGGTGCAAAATACAGTTCTCCAGTCCTCCAATTCTATGCTTGGCATGCTTTTAGTTATGACTGGTTAAACTATGTTTTGTCACAAAATAGAGTTGTAGCAAATGGCAAATGTTCATCTTTGAAACTACCTACACATATGAAAATGTACGTGATGGAAATAAATAATAACTTTAACAGTTTTGTTGCAAAGCACAACCTTATGGTGAAGTTAGATCTGGTGTTTGTTAAGGCGAATTACTGTTGTATAAGCATAGCAAGCATCATAGCAAGAAGGCTAACAAACATATACCACCAACATTAGCCCTTCATTCATGACATGGATACTGTAATCATACAGAGAGAACATAGCATACCTTTATCTTTTGCTCGTTTCACCTCTTCTTCTTTTCTTTTTTTTTCTAAATTGGGCACCTGGTGGCTTTGACATTTTTCTGTCCATTTCTGCGTTTATTTGGCACTCGACAATCAACAAATTTCCCAACGCTGTCACTCAGGAGCAGGAGTCAAGATTAAACCAATTTACCTTGGTGACCACATAATCGTTTTGTATTACCTATTTTTATTTAGCCATTGCACACAATTCAGAAAAACAAAAACGTGCAGGAATTATAGGCCTCCATTTATAATATTATGAATGAAATGTGCGTTATATGGAAGAAAGTCAAGGTGGAGACTGACTTAAGCTATTTTATACAGTGGATTCCCCCCCGGCCGTTCAATTTTGGAGAAACCCAGAGGTGAACTGCCTCCGCCACTCCTTAACTAATTCCTATCTCGGAGTTAACTTACCTCCCTTATTGAAACGGTTAACTCAGGGTTTCGCTAATTTCCAGCTTAACATACTCAGAGTTACCACATAACCTGCTTCATGAAACAGGCCTCTGGATATCTATAAAGACGCATATTTATTTATGCGGTTGCCCTCTCATTTACATGTAAATGATTCTTGTCGGTTTTCAGGTTCATAGGTCAAGGGCGACATCTGTCGGTGAAACTGTAATATGAAAAGAATCCATCTTACAGTTATGTAGATTTCCCCCCCTCGTATTCGTATGAAATTATGTACAGAATTTTTATATTGTCCCTTATGAAACCGTAAAATAGAGTTTTGAAATTTGAAATGTACCAGTGATTTACACATAGGTCTACATAAACCTAATTAATATATGCAATTTTTTTGTTATATGGTTCAAAATTGTATTTCAGTAGAATCCCTGAATATTTGGTCTTGTATTTCTGAATGCAGGGTCAATGCTTAAATACGTGCCAGGAAGAAGATTTAGATAATTAACCATCCACCAGCAGTTCAAGCCCACAACATCAACCACTAACCAGCTGGTCTGTAGAGTCTGCAACAGCTCCCAGCCCTGACCAGCAACAACCATCAACTACCAGTTCAGGTACAGATACAACTCCACACGCAACCACCGCTTCTGAAAGCAAAGCGAGTCCTGTCACTGAGAGGCCACCAGCAAGTGACACTGTAGAGACATATGTGCCCCCTCCAACTGATCCTGCTCTATGGTCAGCTCACATTTTAGATGCTGATCGTGTGGAAATTGTGCGGAGAGGTCCTTTTAAAGTCAGCTCTGGTGGTTTTGAAAATGTCTGTAACAAAGTTCTATTGAATAGCAGAATCATCTCTGTACAGAGATGGTAAAGTCCCTCTCTGTTGAGTAAATTCTATTGTGCAGTTATTGTTCTTATGTACATTATTTACAAAACAAATTTGCACATTATTGCCTACAAGGGTATATACTTAATTAATTTGTTCTGTGTTTACAATGTTCAGTTCAATGTTCAGTCTACAGTCATTGTATAAATCTTTGTTTATAATAATGATGGTGGTATTTATTTATTATTATAACCTTTTTTAACTTCATGTTTGGTGTCATTATTAATTCGGAAATATTTATTCAAATCATTTGGAAATAAAGCAAATCGCACTGATAAATTCTGAATTGTTGTTCATTCTGGCAAAAAAGCATTTATGCTTAGGGGCACCCATATGGCTAGCAACGGCCCTGGGTAAACTACCTGAAAGCATGAAGGCAGCGGTTATTACGCTACTGAATAAAAAGGGAAGAGATCCACAGCAGTGTGCTAATTATCTCCCTATACCTTTAATTAATGTGGATGAAAAAATTGTGGTCCCATTTCTTATTCATCAGGATCAGGTGGGATTTATACAGGGCAGGAGCTCTGCAGACAACCTTCGAAGACTTTTACACATTATGTGGATGACAAGAAATTATGACACACCAACTGTTGCTCTCTCATTAGACGCTGAAAAGGCGTTTGATAAAGTGGAATTCCCTTTTTTGTTTTATGTGCTAGAAAAATTTGGATTTGGACCAATATTTAGGAAGTGGGTGGAACTAATGTATACTGATCCATCAGCTACAGTCTTAACTAACAGGATTATGTCACCTGAAATCAGACTAAACCGTGGCATTCGACAAGGATTGCCTCTGTCACCTCTAATCTTTGCCATGTTTCTAGAACCCCTGGCCATAGTCTTACGGGCTAATTCGATCATACGGGGTGTGCAGGCAGGTCAGGAAGAACAAAAACTTCTTCTGTATGCGGATGATGTTTTATTGATATCCAGTAACCCTGAATCCTCAATCCCATAAATTTGCTCAGTTATAAATCTGTTTTCAGAGATATCTGGATATACTGTTAACTGGGGAAAATCAGAAGCCATGCCATTATCCAAATTGTGCCCCCCAGATATCAGAAGGAACTGGAAATTCAGATGGATGCCAGATGGATTAACATATTTGGACATCAAATTAATGCCAGGTCGAACCTCGGATCCAAGAGGAACAATGCGGTTTTCGTCCCGGTCGTGGAACACTGGACCAGCTCTACACCCTCCGCAGGGTGCTTGAGGGTTCATGGGAGTTTGTCCAACCAGTCCACATGTGTTTTGTGGACTTGGAGAAGGCATTCGACCGTGTTCCCCGTGGCATCCTGTGGGAGGTGCTCTGGGAGTATGGGGTCCGGGGTCCTTTGCTAAGGGCTGTGCGGTCTCTGTACTCTCGGAGCAGGAGCTTGGTCCGCATTGCCGGCAGTAAGTCGGACCTGTTCCCAGTGCATGTTGGCCTCCGGCAGGGCTGCCCTTTGTCACCGGTCCTGTTCATTACTTTTATGGACAGGATTTCTAGGCGCAGCCAGGGGCCGGAGGGTGTCTGGTTTGGGAACCACAGGATTTCATCTCTGCTTTTTGCGGATGATGTTGTCCTGTTGGCTTCTTCAGGCCAGGACCTTCAGCGTGCGCTGGGGAGGTTCGCAGCCGAGTGCAAAGCAGCTGGGATGAGAATCAGCACCTCTAAATCCGAGGTCATGGTTCTCGACCGGAAAAAGGTGGTCTGTCCCCTTCAGGTTGGAGGAGAGTTCCTGCCTCAAGTGGAGGAGTTTAAGTATCTTGGGGTCTTGTTCACGAGTGAGGGAAGATGGGAGCGTGAGATTGACAGGCGGATTGGTGCAGCGACTGCAGTAATGCAGTCGTTGTACCGGCCCGTCGTGGTGAAGAGAGAGCTGAGCCGCAAGGTGAAGCTCTCAATTTACCAGTCGATCTACGTTCCTACCCTCACCTATGGCCATGAACTTTGGGTCATGACCGAAAGAACGAGATCTCGGATACAAGCGGCTGAAATGAGCTTTCTTCGCAGGGTGGCGGGGCGCTCCCTTAGGGATAGGGTGAGGAGCTCTGTCACCCGGGAGGAGCTCGGAGTAGAGCCGCTGCTCTTCCACATCGAAAGGAGCCAGTTGAGGTGGCTCGGGCATTTGTTCTGGATGCCCCCTGGGCGCCTTCCTGGGGAGGTGTTCCGGGCATGCCCCTCCGGGAGGAGGCCCCGAGTAAGACCCAGGACACGCTGGAGGGACTATGTCACTCAGCTGGCCTGGGAACGCCTTGGGGTCCACCCGGAAGAGCTGGAGGAAGTGTCTGGGGAGAGGGAAGTCTGGGCATCCCTGCTCAAGCTGCTGCCTCCACGACCCGGTCCCGGATAAAGTGGAAGAAGATGGATGGATGGATGGATTAATGCCAAGTCTGAAAAAATAATGGAAGCCAACATATCTCCAGTTATTCAGAAAACCCAAATCCTGTTACAAAATAGGGATAAGTAGTGTATTTCCCTGATAGGCAAACTCAGTTTAGTTAAAATGATTTTAACTCCCAAGATTAACTACATCACTTCCATGTTACCGCTACATCTTCCTTCCTCACTACTGAAAACATACAATGGGATGATAGAGAAGTTTATATGGGCAGGAAAAACCCATATTTAATCAGACTAAGTTATATGCTGCAAAAGACAATGGGGGATTAACACTATCACAAATAGACCAGTATCATTTGTCATTTTCTTTATCTCAGCTTGCCTCCTACAAGGACCCCTCTGTGGGTTAGGACAGAAGAGCAATTAGTGTATTCTTTTTCTGTGGAGGCCTTCCTTTCACAAACAGATAGACCAGTTCCCTCCCAAGATCCAGTAGTGGATTTTGCCAGAGAGTCGTGGAAAATTGCACATCAAATAACAAAAACTGATCCATATCCAAGAAATAAATTAAATAAATTGTTAATAAATTAAAAACTGTTTCTTTTGGGATAAATGGATTAGGTCTGGTATTCACATGCTTGAGGACGTGATGGGAGATGATGAATTCAGATCCTTCGAAGAAATTAAAATAAATATAAACTGTGTAATTCAAAATTTTGGAGGTACTTACAAATTAGATATTGCATTTTTTCAAATAAAGAACATATTAAGCATGTTATACCTGAAAATCAGGAAAAGACGTAAGATAGGAGATAAAAACTGAGGAGCATCAAAGTTCTATGAATTTATTAGAACTACACAAGTGCCAAAACTGGATGGTCTAAAAGTATGTTGGGATAGGGACCTGACTCGGGAAAACTATGTGCATCATGGCACTGTTACTCATGTGAAACACAATCACAGCTCATTTGTTTTAAGACATTAAATAGATCCTACTGGACTCCTAAATTGACAGGACCGAAACTTAGAAACAGTGATATGTTGGAGATGTAATACAAAGTGCGAAACACTGGTGTATATGTTATATGAGTGTGACAAAACTAATGACACGTGGAATGCTATAATATTGTTTTTGAATAAGATGTTGGGTACACACTTGATCAAAAACCCTGCATTATGTCTTTTGGGATTACTTCCAGATAATATTCAAATGTCAAAACGCCAAAAATCATGGTGTCGTTTAGCTGTGATGTCAGGATGCAGAATAACTTAACGCCACTGGAACTCTCCCACCTTGTCCATTTTTAAGGAGTTGATAGAGGTTCTAAGCTCAATGGTGAGTTATGAGCAGGTCACCTATAGAGTAACTGGGAAGGAGGATCTATTTAATGAAGTATGGGGACCGTTCCTAGATCCAGCCAACTGCTGGATATGAAAGGATGCCACTACTTATCTCTGCATATTTTTCTTATTTGGTTCAGGTACAGGATGTATATACTATGTAGACTACCTAGGGTGTTGTATTTTTCCTTTACTTTTTGTTTTGTGTTGTAGATGTGGCTTGATTTGTATGTTGTTGCTGACTGCAGACCATTTTTTTAATTCTTGTTTTGTTATTTGAAAAAAAGAAGACTGGGCAGATACTGAAAAAGCACACAATGCATGATTTCCTTATTCTGTATTATGTAACTACATAATAAGACTAATATATCTTATTATGCATGTGCTACAATGTAACAGTTGAATCTGTTTGTATTTGTCTGACCAAAACATCAATTTAAAAAAAAGAGCGTTGACTTGGCTAGATATCGTCAAAGGGTTTTTCTTCACCAGTGACAGAATTTTGCGGTCATTCAATTTTACAGTATTCCATGGTCTACCAGGCCTTTTGGTGTTGCTGAGTGTTGAAGCCCACTTGCTTCCCCGAGTAGGTTGATGGGAGAGAGTTAAAACAGAGTCGTTGAAATAGCCTTAAAACAGAGTTATTTATTTTAGAAACAAAGATCTTTGGAGATCCCACCTCAGAACACAAGTCTGCTTCAGCCAAACGCCAAGTGGGATCTAAAGCACTCAAGGAAGTACATCATTATATATACTTTAAGATAACACTGGTTGCTAGTCTCAACACCTTTCCACTCAAGCCAGAGGGGAGGGGTGGTGTATCAGTGTCTTCGCCCATCAGTCAGAGTGACTTGAGATATGGTGTCCTTCTCCTACTATGCATGATACCTCAGAGTGTGCAGTCCTGAGACAAACAACCAGTTCTACATGATTATAACATTATTAATTATACCATTAATAATAAAGCATAAAACATATAGCATAAAACAAAATAAGGCATGTTAAATATTTATTAATCCACATGAGCTTGATAATTCCCTAATTTTAAGCATGTTTCAAACTGTTGTTTTTGGCCACTCACAATGCTTTTGCTATCTCTCTTTTTTAGGTCTTTTCTGGCAAAGTCAAACATGGCCTTCCTGTTCTTGAGCATTACCAGTGGTTTGCACCCTGTTGTGAAGTCTTTGTATTTACATTCATGAAGCCACCTCTTTACTGTAGACTTTGACAATGACACGCCTACCTCCTCAAGAGTGTTCTTGACTTAGCTAAATGTTGTCAAAGAATTTTTCTTCACCAGTGACAGAATTCTGGGGTCATTCAATTTATTTGTTT
This sequence comes from Scatophagus argus, assembly GCF_020382885.2. Classification (NCBI taxonomy): domain Eukaryota; kingdom Metazoa; phylum Chordata; class Actinopteri; family Scatophagidae; genus Scatophagus; species Scatophagus argus. Next base: position 209,067 of record NC_058501.1, read on the forward strand.
TCTGTGGCCTATCAGGCCTTTTGGTGTTGCTGACCTTACCAGTTAATTCCCTAATTTTAAGTATGTTCCAAACTGTTGTTTTTGGCCACTCACGATGCTTTTGCTATCTCTTTGATGGGTTTATTTTGTTTTTATCAACCTAACAATGGCCTCTTTCACTTGTATTGACACGTCTTTGGACCTCATGAGTGTTCCAGTGAACACCTACCAAATTCAAATGTAGCACTCAGAACCAACTCTAGATCAAGCAGATGAAGGAACAGGCCATACCTTGTCATGAAACTGCTTGTCATATATAAAAATTTCTGCAATTCCTAAATGGTTAATGCCACACTTTTGTCAAACCCCTTGAATTAAAGCTGAAAGTACACTGGTGGTGTACAGAGGCCAAATGCCAAAAACTTATACTTGTCCCAATATATATCTAACTGTACATGTATGCTATGTTCTTCCAATGGAATTCTTTATTATTATGCTGTTTTTTTGACACTTAAAACTCCTTCCGCATCTTTCCTCACAGAAACTTAATTCAAACTTCAAAATATTCAGCTCAATTAAGATATGTTTTAGAACTGTTTTAGAACTTTTTATACTGTCTGAAATGTGCATCATCCACAAAATTCCATTCAAAATCCATTTAAAGGAATGGATGGAATGTAAAAAATTATATTAACATATATATATTAACATAATTTTAATATAAAATTTTAATTTTTACAGTTTTTGATCCATTTTCAACTCTTATCTTCAGCCATACTTTAATCTAGAAACTCTTCAAACTCTCAAACTTTCAAATGTTCCATGTCTTTCAGACACTTTAGGTATAATTCAACTTTCAAATCCCATTTAAACTTTTCTAAATATTTAATTTGGCCTACAAAGCCGTGCATGGTCTGGCACCATCATATATCACTGATCTCATTGAACCATATCAGCCCTCTAGGGTGCTGCGTTCCTTAGATTCAGACTTACTGGTAATACCACAAATCTCCAAATGTAAATATGGAGCCAGGGCCTTCAGTTATCAAGCTCCTCTTCTGTGGAACCAATTACCAGCCTTAGTTCGGATGGCAGACACCCTCTCTATGTTTAAGAGTAGACTTAAAACCCTCCTTTTTGACAAAGCCTATAGTTAGACCAACCCCTAGTTATGCTGCTATACGTTTAGATTGCTGGGGGAGATCCTTAGACACCGAGCTTTCAGAGCAGGGGGACTCACTCATCATGTCCCATCACCGGTACAGTACTAACTCGCCCTCTCCCCCGGAGCTCTTGTGCTCCATCTTTCCTTAGCACTTCCGGAGCAAGTTGCTGGATCCAGAATCTCCTACCCCGCCCTCCTGAGGCCTGGCACTGATGCTGTATCCTGAGCCCTCTATGGCACTGCCTACTGCACTGATAGTGTTGCTGGATCCAGAACCCTCTCCATGGTTTGTCTGAATCCTGCTGCTCCTGCTCCTGCTCCTGCTCTGCACTGTTCTCTATCCTCTCTCTCTCTCCTTTTTCTCTCTCTCTCCCCCTCTCCTGTCTCTCTCCATCTCCCTGTCTCTCCACTCCCTTCTCTCCCTAACAGGCGGTCAAAGCAGAAGGCCGTCTGCACTGAGTCTGGTTCTGCTCGAGGTTTCTGTCTGTTAAAGGGAAGTTTTTCCTTGCCACTGTCACCATATACTTACTCAGTGTGGGGTTTTGCCCTGGGACCTGTTTTTCTCTGATTCTCTTCTCTTTGGTTGTTTGTGTTGTTTACACACTTGTAAAGTGTCTTGAGATAACTGTGTTATGAATTGGCACTTTAAATAAAATTGAATTGAATTGAATTGAACTTGAAACTTGGTTACATTGAAGAGCAATCAAAAAAACCTTCATACCCACTACTTTTCTGCCTCTTGCCATTCATTCACAGATTAATTTAGAGACTTAAAACAAACTTGAAAATGTACACCACCTGTGGAACTTTCTCTCTTTAATTACATGTTTTCATATCATGGTGTCCTTTTTCTGAAGATATTTATTTTAGAGAATCCATTTTCTTTGCATTAAAGAGAATGGATTAACATTAACCTTGGCTAAATTAGATTTAGATCAGAGATACTGTGTATGAGGTAGAAGGTGGAGTGTTTAGACTCTCACTCTCTGAGTCAGGAGAGCATGGCAGTTAAGGGCCTCTGAGAAATAATGCAACAATGACACCAATATGCTGACACCCATTATTTTCAGTGGTTTACATCATGCCATAATAGCTTTTTATTACGTAGAGCAAAGTGGGGTTGGTGCCGCTTGGTGCAGTTCAACCAATCAGGTTGTCTTTTCAACTCATTTCTACTCATTCATGTTTTTAGACATTCAGACATTGTTGGTATGATTAAACTTACAAGGTCAGTGATGCAGTTTAGCTTCAGCTTTTCAATTTATTTCAATTCAATTTTATTTATATAGCACCTTTTGCAGTCAAAACTATCTCTCAGTGCTTTACAAAAACCCAGAGCCTGAACCCCTGAGCGAGCAGACAGTGTCAAGGAAAAACTCTCTTTTAACAGGAAGAAACCTTGAGCAGGACCCGGCTCACAAGGGAGAACTATCCTGCTGATAGTCGGCCGGGCGAAGGGAGGGGGAGAAGAGGTAGACAGGACAGAGAGGATGAATGAGAGAGAGAGAAACATACATACAATAAACATCATACATTACAAAGGCCAAACATGACAGGTTGTTATTATTGGAATTCTGAAAGACTATGTATTGCATTTGTTTTTTTAGCTGATACATTGTTCAGTTAGTTATAATAGCACTGCATAGAAGAACGACATAGGCAGATGTTGACAGTAGACACTGGGTTTGTCACAGGGCCGGATGCAGTTCAACATGTAGATCTGGTTATACCTGCAGAAAGATACAGAGAGAGAAAGAAAGGGAGGGAGAGACACAAAACTACGAGGAAAAATGGACTCACAGAGAAATAAGATAATGGATCATATGTTGACCTGATGAGGGAGAGGAGGGGAGAGGAAGCAGAGGAGAGAAGGTGGTGATGTTGAAGACGTGGGGGAACTGCTCGGTGGATCATGTTTGTGTCCCCCAGCAGCATAAGACTATAACAGCGTAGCTATGATGGAGATTAAAGACCAAGAGTTAGTCAGACATATTCTACCTGTGGCTGTATATCAAGAAGTGACTTTAACTATACCTACCAGCCCTACACACATTGTTTGAGGCTAACTATACGCTTTACTAAACAGAAAGGTTTTAAGTTTGGTCTTAAAGGTGGAGGTGGTGTTTGCCTGTCGAACCCAAATTGGCAACTGGTTTCACAGCAGGAGTGTCTGAAAACTAAAGGCTCGTCCTCCCATTCTACTCTTAGGAATTCTGGCAACTGCAAGTAAACCTGCACTCTGTGATCTGATTGTTTTATTGGGAATATATGGGACTATTAGATCCTGCAGGTATTGTGGGGCTAGTCCATTTAAGGCCTTATATGTAAGTAGGAGAATTTTAAAATCTATACTCAATTTTGCCAGTGAAGAGAAGCTAAGACAGGGGAGATATGATCGCGTTTGCATATTCCTGTCAAAACTCTACCAGCTGCATTCTGGATCAGCTGCAGGCTATTAATAGAGTAATTTGGACATCCTGATAATAATGAGTTGCAGTAGTCCAGCCTTTTCGCTGAGAGAGGATGCTCCTAATCTCAATCACAGAGGTGAAAGAAGGCGGTCTTAGAGATTTGTTTAACATGTTGGTTAAAAGACACATCCTGATCGAAGATAACGCCAAGGTTCCTCACAGTTGTACTGGAGGGCATAGTAATGCCGTCCAGAGAGAGAATATATGATCATATGATATTGATCAGCTATTCTAGTTCTGAGATGTTTGGGGCCAAAAACAATGACCTCAGTTTTGTCTGAGTTTAATAATAAAAAATTGGAGGTCATCCAGTCCTTTATGTCCTTAAGACATGCCTGCAGTCTGACTAATGGCTCTGTTTCTTCAGGCTTTAAGGATAAGTATAGCTGGGTATCATCAGCATAACAATGAGAGGTTCTGTCCTTGGGCCAATATTACTCACCCTTTATATGCTCCCTATCGGTGATATTATTAGGAAACACTCCATACACACAATTGTACTTGTCAATGAAACCAGAAGAAACAAATCAACTAGTCAAACTTCAGGCATGTCTTAAAGACATAGAAACCTGGATGACTTGCAATTCCCTACTTCTAAATTCAGACAAAACTGAAGTTACTGTTCTGGGCCCCAAACACCTTAGAAACAAATTGAGTGATATAGCAATGCTTATAGCAATGCTAGATGGCTTAGCCATGGCTTCAAGCTCCACTGTAAGGAATTTAGGAGTTATCTTTGACCAGGACATGTCCTTTAACAAAAATTAGGCACATTCTGAGTCAGAAAGATGCAGAAAAATTAGTCAATGCATTCATTACCTCCAGGCTGGATTATTGCAACTCCCTTGTATCAGGTTGCCCCAACAAATCTATAAAGACTCTCAAAGACTCTCTAATCCAGATTCTCCAGCAAGATTACTCACAAGAACCAGTATGAGAGGTCGTATTAATCCTGTATTGGCTTCTCTACATTGGTTACCTGTAAATTCAGGATAGATTTTAAAATTCTTCTCACATATAAAGCCCTGAATGGTCAGGCACCATCCTATCTTAAAGAGTAGATAGTTCCCTATTATCCCAACAGGGCTTTGTGTTCCCAAAATGCAGGGCAACTTGTGTTTCCTAGAGTCCTCAAAAGTAGATTGGGAACCAGAGCCTTTAGTTATCAAGCTCCTCTACTATGGAACCATCTTCCGGTTTCGGTCCAGGAGGCGGACACCCTCTCTAGATTTAAGAGTAGACTAAAAACTTTCCTCTTTGATAAAGCTCATAGTTAGGACTGGCCTTGGTCGGCCCCTAGTTATGCTGCTATAGGCTTAGACTGCCGGGGGTCCTCCCATGATGCACTGAACTCTTTCTTCCTCTCCCTCTCCTTCTGCACACATTTATGTTCCATTAATGCATATCACAAACCCAGCTTCTTCCCTGGAATCTTTGTGCTTTCTCTTCTCGCAGGTTCCCATGGATCGTGGTCGGACCTCCTGCTGCGGTGCTGCTCGAAACTTACTGCAATTACTACTGTTTAGTCATAATCTATTTTAATTCTATTACTACTCTGCTGCAGCTGCTACCATTATTATTGTTACTAATATTGCTATCATAATCACCATAGTACCTTCTGCATACTTCATTGCCATTATCATTATCTACAGTTCCAATACTTCTGGTATTATTACTGCTGCTATGCATCTCTGCTTGTGTGCTCCTTCTCTCACGCCCCACCCCCCTCTCCCTCTCTCTCAACCCAACCGGTCAAGGCAGATGGCCGTCCATCTTGAGTCGGGGTCTGCTCCGAGGTTTCTGCCTTCTAAAAGGCAGTTTTTCCTCGCCACTGTCGCCAAGTGCTTGTTCAAGGGGGAATGTTGGGTTCTCTATTATACAATTTAATTAAATGAGTTTGGTCTAGACCTGTTCTAATTGGAAAGTGTCATGAGATAACTTTTGTTGTGAACTGGCACTATATAAATAAACTGAATTGAATTGAATTGAAAGTTTATGCCATGTTTTCAAAAAATATTTCCTAAGGTATAAGGTGAACAGGATGGGCCAATACACTGAACCCTGTGGAACACCGAGATTAACCCTTATATGTGAAGAGGAAACATCATTAACATGAACAAAGTTAAATATATCTGATAAATATGATTTAAACCAGCCTAGTGCTGTCCCTGTGATCCTAGTCTCATGTTCTAATCTATGTAACAAAATGCTGTGATCTACAGTGTCAAAGGCAGCACTGAGATCCAGTAGAACAAGTATAGAGACAAGTCTGCGGTCTGATGCGATGAGGTCATTAGTAATTTTAACCAGCGCTGTTTCTGTACTGTGATGGGCTCTGAAACCAGACTGAAACACTTCAAACAGACAGTTCCTCAGTTAACTGACTTGCAACCACTCTCACCACCACCTGTCACATGAAGCATTCACTGCACCATTTCTTTTTGTCTTCTCTATTTTTCTTTTGGGCTTTAACCTTTATTTGGATACACTGCATTTCTTGATCCAATGTAGGAGGGGTCAGGGATATCCGAGAGAAAAGAGGAGGACAAGTTGCTGATGCCAGACAAGTTCTATCTGACCAAAATGCTGCATTTACTTCGGTTTCCATTTATCATAACAAAGCTACCTCATGTTAGTTTGAGTTGCACTGATAGAATAAGATCATTATAGCATCTACTATCTTGAATCCATACCAGCTGCAGTCATAATATTCATCCATAGTAAGCTAGGAATATTAAACTATTCCTGTTTGTTAGAAGCTCAGAATTAAAATCACAGTTTATCATGGAAAGTCTAGAACAGCAAATTGATTCTACTTACCTATAAAAAACCTTCATTGCTCTTGTCATTTCATTGTAAACTCTGTAAATTTGTCCCTGATAAGATCCTGTAGGGACAATGATTTGATCCTTTGAAGCATGCAGCATAGCAATCAGCTTTGTGATTCCAGTAAACATGAGTTAGCTGCCTAACTTACTTATCTTGCTCTGGAGCAGGAGTCTATGCTACAAAGCAATCTGTGGTTGTCACTTCTAGCAAACTTCTCTTTGCTTTCCAAACATGGGAACTGGCAAAAGTCTTGTCTTGATGTTATCTGCTGCGAATCCTTGTTTAATGACACACATAAAACCTACAGTAGATCATTGGTGCAAAACAATAGACCTGGTAAATATGGAATGTTTATAGTCCACCAATATGTTATTTCACAACATGCAATACTAACATTTAGGTCAGTCTTCATAATATGGAGGAAATACACTATCTGTCTAAGCCACTTCATTCATTTCATGAATAATAATCTATGTGAGCAGACTTGCAACTATACTGCAAAACCATTTTAGGCCTATGTCTATCAGTGGGTTATCTTTTATTATAAATCACATTCATTATGCCAATATGAGGAACTATGCTGCTGGTGTCTTTTGGGACACCCCACAGTACTGTCAACACTGCTTGAGTAATTTCAAATAGAAACTTGCGATTTGCATAATGACAATAGACAATTTATTATTACTCCAGTATTATACATTTAAAGCTCAGCTCATTATGATGTTTTTCATCCTGCTTTTTTTCACAATAACAGAGCATTTGGCAGCTCATTTCAATTTCATTCTTTTCTGTATTCTGTCAATGACATCACAGTTTTTGTGTGTCAGCAGACAACAGCCAATTATTGATTGTCTCCTCACTGACCCAAGCAAGCATGGTAACTAACATGATATACTTTGTGTATTTATTCATGTGTTTTTAGTTCTCCATAGTCTCCATAGGTATTTTCATTTTCCATAATATGAACTCTGAATGGGTCCTATAGGCAGTGTAAAGGCACAATAGAAGCTGAGCATCCTGTGTGACTTGTTGGTGAGCTTCAACACCTCATGACCACATGGAGTCATGACGTGGTGGATCAGATTAGTAGGAAGAAAAGCGGAGATCTGATGTTTGTTTGACTTTGGTGTGCAAAAGTATACTCTTTATTCTTATTATATATCCAACTTTATTTTGCCCCAACCCCTCCCCTCCTCCCAGCGCCCACAACTGGTGGCATTCCCATGTCACCAGTTACCATCACTGTTACAATAGCCAATCAGAGCTCACCTGCAGAAAGAAGGCAACCAAACAAAGAAAAGCAGAAAAAGGGTTACTTTCAGTTTGTTTTTTCATGTTAAATAGTAATAAATACATTGAGATGCAGTGGTTCTTACTTTATCCTTTCTCTTAAGTAGAGGGGTTAAAAAGTTTTTTTTTTAGTTATTTCTGTTTCTACTTCTTTTTTATTTCTTTATTGATCTGTGTTGGATCTTTAGCAGCAATCCGGACCAGTTGTCATGGTGATTAGCAGCACAGAGAGGAGGAGCTGTCTGGAGGAGAAACACAACAGGAGAAGGAGGAGAGGAAGAAGAGAGCGGGGAGGCAAGGAGAAGGAGGAGAAGGAGATCCCTATGACCGCAAGGAAGGCATTGGTGTCCTGTCACCCCCCCCTTCTCTCTGTACTCTGTCACAACCAGGTAGAGAGCAACAGTGGGAGGACACAAACTTTAAGAAAAAGTGGGTTTAACACATATAGGAGAGAATCCTTGAGTCCTGCCTGAATCATACATATGTTTGACACCAGTTACTCACTTCTTGATGGAGCAAGTATATGTACACTAGATATATGTATGTGTGTGCATGTATCTGCAAGTGTGTTAAGACTGCTTGTCTCCAGGAGCTGCAAATATGAATATACGGTCATATGTAACCATTGTGAACATCAATATATGCTCTCCTTCTATCTACAGCCACCATATGGAGTAAGATGGAAAGGTATGGCTCCTCTCTCTTTCCTCTTCATCCTCCTTCTCCTCTCCAGGCTTAAACAATACCCAAGTAGAACACACAACTCCTCAAACCCAAGAAAAATCAAATAATATTAAACAACAACAACGATAATAATAATAATAATAATAATAATAATATAATAATAAAAACAAACTCGTCACAATCATTCCTTTCCAAATACAGTCGCAACAAAAGACAACAAACTAAAAAGGGTAAAGGAGAGCTTTCCCAGCATCCTCCTCCTTCCTCCTCCTCTCATGCAGTACAAACTGTCTCCTTCAGCACAAAGTTCACCTCTTTGTCTCTGAACTCTGGCTGTATGTGTGTAGTCGTAGTAGTTGTAGTTAAAATTGTATGGCTTTAGGGCATGGTTCAGGTTTTATCAAGAGTTGGCTGGCCCCTCCTCTGAGTCTGGCCTCCCTCTGCCCCCCGCAGCAGGATTATTGTTGTTGGAGGCAGGGTAGTAGTCTTCAGGGGGCGGTGCTTGTGGCCCTGGGGCGGTGGGGGCCGTCCGAGTCCGGAAGGCAGACAGTCCAATTGGCAGAGCAAGGGGCAGAGAGGCAGAGCCAAACTGAGAGGCCTCCATGGAAGACACCGCCCCCAGGTGGTGCAGCCCTAGGGACACGCCCACATCCATGCTGTCACTCATCTGAGGCGAGGATCCCTGCTGGCCCCCCCCTCCAACAATGCCTGTCTGTCCACCTTGTCGCGGGCCACGCCCACCATTCCCGTGGTGGGAGTAAGTTGGGTGGGGGTGGTGTGGCGGGTCAAGGAAATGGCGCTGGTGTTGTTGAGAGGCAGCAGGCTTGTGGAGCAGCAACTGGGTGTACGCTGGGTCCTGACCCCCACCTCCACCATCACTGCCTGGCCACATCCTCAACTGCTGCTGGGAGGGAGCCTGGTGTGGGAGAGTCGAGGGCAAAAACACAGAGGTGAGAGATATTCAGCGTAATAGCCAACTATAATGGAGGAACAAAAAGAAACCTAATGTAACTCAAAATATAACTCTTGTCTCTGCCTGTCTTTTGTTTCCATTATTCTCCGGTTGCTGCTGTGGTTCAGATGGGAAGATGGTCATCCACCAGCCTAAAGGTTTGTAGTTCGAGCCCCAACTCCTGCATTCTACCCCTCAAAATCTTTCAATATCACAAATAATGTCAGTGCCAGCTCTATTTAAGGGTGCTCCAATTGGAGGGTCACTGATCGTAATTGGTTAATAATCACTATAAATAATTTGATCTTTGAAAAAAAAAGGGCAGTGTGCCTCTTCTCACGTTGTACTATTGTTACACTGGTTGGCTATTTTGTGTAAGACCTATGAAAAACATGACTATTCTGAAATGTTCCAGAGGTATTGGTCCATCTATCCCCTCAGTCATAAATGGCTTGCTGGCAGGACTGCAAAAATGGCTAATAAATTAGTCATTATACAACACGGGGTTGTACAATGAAATGTAAGTTATAGTCATTTTATCCTGCTCTTAATTAATTAATTAAAAGTAATAAAAATTAAAATTATTATTTGTAGTGCCTGAAGGAAGAAGCTGTTCTGAGGTATCATGATATGGCAGCAGATACATCTGTATCCCTTCCCAGATGTCAGCTGGGAAAACAGACTGTGGCTGAGATGGGTGTTGTCTTTTAGTATTCTTTGGACTCTGTGGAGACACCTCACCTCACACTGATGCATTGCAGATGGGTACCAATGTTCTGTGTCATTTTAGCTACCAACTGCTTAGCTCTGTGCACCACATTGCAAGATTTCTTGTTAATGTGAATTTTCATTATTGTTTATAATCCAGCAAATGATGTGTCATCCACAAACTTCACAACAGAGTTATTTCCATATTGGCCTGAAATGCACTGGTGTTTAACACTAGTGTGGAAGAAGTGTGGCTGCCAGTCTGAAGTGTCTGAGATCTGTTTATGAGGAAGTTCTGTTTCCAAATGCAGAGTTGGTACTCGAGACCAGAGTGCTAAATTTGCAGTCAGTTTCGTAGGAGAGATCTTGAATGCTGAGCTGAAATCAACAAAATGCATTCTAATGTAGGTGTTGTAACTTCATATAAGTGTGTATGTAAGGCTTGTCAATGATGCAGGGCTGTGTGTACCTGAGGGCTGGTCATCTCATAGTCTGAATGTGTAACAGCAGAATTGTAGTAGCGGTTACTGTAGCGGTAGTTGCGGTTGTCATTGGAAGAACCACTAGAGCCACCTGGAAATACAACAGACCAGCATTAAATTTGCACTACTCACACTTCATTAATTTAGTCTTTTTTGATGTCTTGTTTGGACACTGCTTAGACCACTAGTGTGGGTGCCTGTTGGAGTAGGAATAAATCACAGTGATTTGTCATTCCTTGAAGTTTATATAAGCAGAAAAAAAAGAAATCGTTGATCGATCGAAATCGATCTTAATTCTGGCACATTTTGTGTTCACAAGACATTCCAAACAGACCAAGAAATGTAATAATGGACACATATGGACTGACAGTTAATTTATTCATTGGACAATTTGAGTGTGATTTGTCATGCTGCAGGGTGTTACTTTAGCTACTGAAAGCAAGTTGTGCATGCTGTGAGTAACTTTATTTAATCTGTCAGGTGTCACATTTAGCCCACCAAATAACAGTTGTAAAGTTATTAGCTCTGTCATGAACAAATTCACACTGCTGGAAAGAGGTCAAACACAAGGCATCTTACATCACAGCAATAAATCTATTTATTTTATGGTTCAAATTCATACATGTGTCTATCACCACAGGATTTTGTGGTGGGCTACCCAAGCACCACAAAGATACCATTAATTAACTGTAGCTGGGTACAGTTCTTTAAAGGCTCTTTATTGTCGGTTGCACCAGAAGATCAGATTGTCCTCCCTCTGGTAAAAAGGAATCCTCTCATCCCTGTTAAGCTACACCCAGCTACACACTCTTTCGATTATTGTTTACAATAATTGTATAAGGATAATAATTTGACTAAGGTCCCAGGAGACAAGGTCAACATGTGTACTTCTTATGCCAGCCATTTCACTGGACAACAACCTAATGGCACATAAAAGAGACATATTCCCTTTATTTTTCCTTTTCATGGCACACCTAACACTGTAGCAGCCTGAGTCATTTTCTTGCACATCAGTGAGGTAAATGAATTTAAATCATATAAATAAATTTAAAAATCTAAGACAACTAATGCCTTTTGAGGTTTAATCATTTTCATGGAGCTGGAAAACTATGTTAGAGAAGAAGAAAGAGATGGTGATAAACTGCAAAGAGTGGAAAAGTGTCTGTGTGTTGGGAATGTGTGCAAGCATGTGCACTTTACCAGAGCTAGAAACAGAGCTAGTAGTGGAGGTTGAATGAGAGTGGTCCATGGCAGGAGAGGTGGATGTAGATGAACTGGTATTGGTTCCTTCATCTGTGGTCTTCTTGAAAAAATTGTGCTGCAGGGCGTAGAATGGTGTGATACGGCTTTTTGGGTCATAGTCCAGCATACGCAGGATCAGGTCTGAAAGAGGACAAACAGGACCCTGATGATGTGCAGTTCTACTTAACCTCAAGCAGATGGCGATTTTGACCATTACCCTACATGATAATCATGTGATAAGACAAGATGAACTTTACCGATCCCACAGTGGGGAAATTCACTTGTCGTGGCAGCTCACAAGAACAGAAAAAGAGTTAAAAAGTGTGCAAAAACAGTTACAAAAAATCTAGAGATAAAAAATGAACAATTTACAAGTACAGTAAGCACAGTACAATATACAGCTATATATATGTCATCATAAGGGAGGAAAAGAGGACTAGACTGTTGAATTATATAGTCTAACAGGAATGAAGGTATGTGGTAGCGCTCCTTCAGACACTGCGGATGTAGCAGTCTGCCGCTGAAGGAGCTGCTCAGAGCCTCCACCGTCTGATGCAGAGGGTGAGAGGTGTTGTCCATGATGGATGTCAGCTTGGCTAACATCCTCCTCTCACCCACCTGCTCCACAGAGTCCAGTGGGCAGCCCAGGACAGAGCTGGCCCTCCTGACCAGCTTATTTAGTCTCTTCCTGTCCCGGACCGTGCTGCCTGGTCCCCAACATACCACAGCATAGTGAATAGCAGAGGCTACCACAGAGTCGTAAAAAGTCCTTAGCAGGGGCCTGCACACCAAAGGACCTCAGTCTCCTCAGTTTAGCCCTTCTTGCATCGGTGTTATCTAACCAATCAAATTTATGGTTGAGGCAGACACCCAGATACTTAAAACTGTCCACCATCTCAATGTCCGAGCCCTAAGTTTGTGGACAACACCACTGTGGTGGGTCTCATATCTAACAATGATGTGACCCACTACAGAGACGAGATCCAGTACCTGACACAGTGGTGTTCCAGGAACAACCTCATCCTGAACATCAGCAAGACCAAGGAGGTCATAGTGGATTACATTAGGTCCAGGAAGACTGAAAACGCTCCCGTCTGTATACTTGGGGAGGCGGCGGAGTGGGTGGACAGCATTAAGTTCCTGGGCATCCACATTTCCTCTGACCTCTCCTGGTCAGTGAACACCTCACACCTGGTGAAAAAGGCCCAACAATGGCTTTTCTTTCTCAGAAAGTTGAAGCGGACAGGACTTTTTTTCTCAGCTGCTGGCAAACTTTTACAGGGCCACAATTGAAAGCATCCTGTGCCTCAGTGTGACTGTGTGGTATGGCAGTTGCACAGCACAGGACAGGCAGGACTTACAGGGGATTGTGGGCTGCCGTTTACCAGATCTGGGCTCAGTTTATGCTGCCCAATCCAGAAAAAGGCCAGACGCATTGCTACAAATCCCACCCACCCGGGCAACGAACTGTTTGTATCGCTTCCATCAGGAAAACGGTACAGGAGCATTAAAATAAGCACAAACAGACTCAGGGACAGCTTCTTCCCCAGAGCTGTAAAAGCAATAGCCACCCTGCAGTGAAACACTCACATCCCATCCCCCTACAGGACACACATGCACCCTCCCCCCTGTTGCCATATACACACACCTTCTCGCACACACACAATCAAACACTCACAGCATACCATAGACTGGCACTAAGTGCACTTTATTTACTTTACCTTGTGTTTTATATTTTTATATTTTTGGTGTTCATTTTGTATTTTTTTTTGGTGCTATTTATATGTGCGCCTTTAAGCCGAGAATCTTTACAAAATTTCGTTATGCTCGCATAATGACAATAAAGACTCTTGAATCTTCTTGAATCTTGAATATTGAATCTTCTGGATGTTCACCGGTGTAAGTGGTAATGTCCTTCTCCGGAAGTCAATCACCATCTCCTTTGTTTTACTGGTGTTTAACTGGTGGTTGCACTCACACCAGTCCACAAAGTCCACAATGACTCCGTCTCATTCCCCTCAGACAGACAGCCAACAATGGCGTCGTCGGATAACTTCTGGAGGTGACATCTGCTGGTGTTGTAGGTGAAGTCCGAAGTGTAAAGAGTGAAGAGGAAAGATGAGAGCACTGTTCCCTGGGGGGCCCCCGTGCTGCAGACCACCACATTAGACACACAGTTATGCAGTCGTGGGGGCAGCCGTGGCCTAGAGGTTGGAGAAGCGGCTTGTGATCGGAGGGTCACCGGTTCGATTCCTCCACCGGACGGGCAGGAATAATTTGGGTGTGGTGGAGTGATTAATGCGATAAAATGCCCCCCCCCTTCATTAGCCGGCTGATGTGCCCTTGAGCAAGGCACTTAACCCCCCAATATGCTCCCCGGGCGCTTGATGCTGCCCACTGCTCCTGTGTGTGTTTCACTGCATGTGGGGTGTTGCATGTGTGTGTTCAACTAAGGATGGGATAAATGCAGTAGTAAAATTCAGTATGTGTATGTAAAAATATATATATACTGCCAATAAAAGTTGATTCGTCTTAAAAAAAAATGTGGCCTGCTGGTGAGGTAGTTGATGATCCAAGCAGCCAAATGTCTGTCCACTCCTGCTCTTCTCAGCTTCCCTCTCAGCAGCACGAGTTGAATTGTATTGAATGCGCTTGAGAAGTCAAAAAACATGATTCTCACAGCGCTCCCAGCACTCTCCAGGTGAGTCAGCGCCCGGTGCAGCAGGTAGATGACAGCGTCATCCATCCCGATGTTTGGCCTTTGGGCAAACTGCAGCATGTCCATCGTTGTACTCACCACAGGGTGAAGGTGGTTGAGGATGAGCCTCTCCATGGTCTTCATCAGGTGAAGGTCAAGGCAACAGGCCTGTAGTGGTTTGGCTCCGTGGGGTGTGCAGTCTTAGGAAATGGAACCACACAGGAGATCTTCCACAGGACAGGGACCCTCTCCAGACTAAGGCTCAGGTTGAAGATGTACATGACCACCTCACAGAGCTGGTCAGCACAGTCCCTAAGTAGGGGATGGGGGGGCTGATAGTGGTAGACGGGGCTGGTGTGAAATGGTGTGAAGACAGGGGGGTGATGGGAGGTGAAGTAGAAGACAAGTGATGGTCAGGTGATGGTGGTAGTGTCTGCTGGCCTGGAGATGTGTGAAGAGGGGAGAGGAAGGGTGGCAGAGGAGGTGGGGTTGGAATTAAACCTGTTTTTCAACACTTGCCCAGCGCTCGTAGCCTTCAGCTGTCCGTCTGGCTCCACTCTGTCCATGTCCTGAGATGGTCTTCAGGCCCCTCCACACATCTCGTGTGTTGTTCTGCTCCAGCCACTCCTCCAGCTTCTTCCTATAGCTGTTCTTGGCCTGTCTGATTGCATACTTGAGTTCACACTGAACTCTCTTCTGCTCCACTCTGTCCCCAGACAAGAAAGCCCTCTTCTTCTGGTTCAGCAGGGCTTTTAGCTCAGGGGTCACCCAGGGCTTGTTGCTGGAGAAACACTTCTGTGTGTGTTCTCCACACAGAAGTTAATGTAGTCTGTGTTGCACTCGGTAAGGCCATTGATGTTATCACCATGAGAGCTATAAAGTGTCTCCCAGTCTGTAGTTTGGAAACAGTCTCTCACTGGCCTCATCAGTCCACACCTTCACAGACATCTCTTGTTAATAAACACTGCCAGCCCCAGGCCTTTCTGCTTACCACAGTCCTCCACTCTCCGGTCAGCACGCACAAGTTTAAAATCATCCAGGGAAACTACAGAGTCCGGTATCAGTCCATTCAGCCAGGTCTCAGTGAAACACATAAGGCTGTGCTCCCTGTACTCCCTCTGCAGCCAGATCAGCGGCGTAAGCTCGTCGGTCTTATTGGAGAGGGAATGGACATTTCCCATAATAATGGAGGGTAGATATGGTCTGTACCTCCGATCCCTCTCCTGGATGTTTCATCAAGCTCTGCAGCCTCTCCTTCTCCTCCGTATTTCCGCAGGAATCTCTGGTTTCTCCACATAGAGAAGAGCAGGGCCGCATAGAGCTAACAGCTGATCCCTGGTGTAAACAATAGAGCCATGGCTGAAGCTGAAGTCCCTCAGTGGAGTGCCAAAAAGGTCAAAAAACAGCAAAAAGCAAAAACAAAACTGATAAAAGTGGTGTCCCTGTGTGCACATTTGCATCAGGAATCCATCACATTAAACAAAACAGGTAAAACATGCCAAAAAAAAAGTAGAAAAAAATAAAAAGAAGAGAAGGGGGCAGAGCTGCCACAACTTGCATTCCTGCAGCCCCATCATTACTTGCTGAGGTGTATGGTAACACATTTGACTAAATTAATTAAAACTTTTGTGTAAACTTTATAAACCATCTTGTTCAGCAAGTTCTGATGCCACACACAGTCTAACAGCTAGTAGCTATACTTAGACGGTTGTCTAAATGAGATGTAACCTTCCATTTCTTCATTCCCTCTTATCACTTTTACAAACTTTCCAGCTCACAGTGGTTATAATGAAACTTCACAAAGTGTTCGTAAGTGTGATATGTAATAATTAATTCACCATGAGACATTATAGCACAGGTAATTCCACCTAACCTTTACTAGTGAACAGAGTGAAGAAGGGCATCATTTTGCATGTTTTTTTTTGGACCGACTGAAAATGGAGCACACAGATGGTAATAGATTCTTTTGAACCCAGCCTGTCATCATCAAGTTGTTCTCATTGTTTGAAAGTCCATTTAGTTAAATACCACATATTTCAAGGGACTTTCATTGTCATTTCTATGGAATTCATCAGTATCATATTGTTGTATTTATACTGATGTCGATACATCTCAGTAATATAAATAAATTATGTTTTGACTGTTTTTGATAAACCAATATAGTGTCTAACCCTGAAGATCAATATCAAGTGTTGACTTACCTTTAAACTTCAGATAGTCACAGGGGGCGTGTCCTGGCTCCCCTGCCCTCCGCCCCCCAGGGCCACCAGTCTCAACACCCAAAATCTCATGAAGACGCCTTGTGGCTGGGGGCTTATACTCCTGGAACACACACACACATGCACACCTTTAGATATAGAAAAATATGACTTCAGTGAACTTGATGCTGATAACACTAATGGAGGATACAATACTTTCCTCCGTTATCACTATAAACAATCGACAAGAGACTTACTGCTCTGACATAGGCACACATTTGTATTTTAGCACTACTTATATATATATTTTGCTCTTAAGAGAGGTGACGAGGTTTTAAATTAGGTTTTTTGCCGCAAAAAAACTAAGCCGAATTAAAAGACAATACAGACTTTTCCTTCAACAGAAAGTAGTTTCCAATGGAAGATTAATAGTTCGTTTTGTTATACTTTTCACCCAAAACCGCAGAACCAAAACACCTTTAGAATTAGGTACTTTTCACTTTCACATTTACATATCAGTAGAGAAAGTGCTTCAGCTCGAGTAGACACAGAGATCACAGTGTCATTCGATGCTGGCATTCTACTGTTTTAAACACAAGTAAAAGTTGTATTTTTTGCCAGTGTAGCTTTATATTATATAGAATAACTGGAGATACCATGTTGGATTCTTGTGCGTCATGTTATGACAACAGTTAAAAGACACAGGTTTAAAGGTAAAAGTTGATGATTTAATAAAAAAATAAATGATTCTGACAACAAATACCTTCTTAATGTCCTTGTTCTTCTTCACTGTCCAGAGACCATCTGACAGCTTGTCAAAGTACTTCCTAGCTTTAGGAGCTGCATCCAGCATGTGGCTGGGTGGGACCCCCAGAACCTCCACAATCTTATTCATCTGATCCACCTACACACACACACACACACACACACACACTTTCTTTGAAACTAGAGGAGACACACAGAATCACTTTGTGTCCTTATTAGGGATGTCCAAATGTTTGAACGGGAGGTTTAAACTTAAACTAAGTAACTAAAATTAAGAAAAAAGAAAAAAATAATTGTACATTTAATCTGCAACATTAAATGCTATCCAAAATAATATTGTGTACATTATAAGAGCCTTTTGAAACTGTTCAATCACATTCTTCAGTAACATCTGAAGCATATTTCTTAAGTTAAAAAATCTGAATCAGGATCAGAATCAGAATTCCTTTGGGTCTCTCTGATCACTGCATGGTCCATCTCATCCCAACCTACAGGCAGAAGTTAAAATCAGCAAAGCCTGTGGTGAGGACAATTAAGAGATGGACAACTGAGTCAAAGCTGGAGTTACAGGCCTGTTTTGACTGCACTGACTGGAGTGTCTTCGAGGCTGCTACCACAGACCTGGATGAACTGACTGACACTGTGACATCCTACATCAGTTTTTGTGAGGACTCATGTGTGCAGACCAAAACCTTCTGCACATACAACAACAATAAACCATGGTTCACCAATAAACTCAGCAAGCTGCGCCAGGCTAAAGAGGAGGCCCACAGAAATGGGAACAGGGCCCTGTACAAACAGGCCAGGAACACACTGACGAGGGAGATCAGAGCTGCAAAGAGGTGCTACTCTGAGAAGCTGAAAAACAGGTTTTCAGCCAACGACCCTACTTCAGTGTGGAAGGGCCTGAGAGACATCACCAACTACAGGAGCATCCATCCCCCCACCCTGTGGGTAACAAGGTACTGGCAGAGGAGCTGATCAGCTTCTACTGCCGTTTTTCACACCCTTCTCCCACCCCATCCACAACACTCAACCTCTGTGCCATACCTGACACCTCCCCCTCCCCCCTCAACTCAGACATCCTACCAGCACTGAAGGTCAATGTGGAGGAGGTGCATCGGCTCTTCCAGCGGCTGAAGACCAGGAAGGCTCCAGGACCTGATGGAGTGTCCCCCTCCTGCCTGAGAATCTGCGCTGACCTGCTGGCACCCATCTTCACCTAGATCTTCAACAGATCTCTGGAGCTGTGTGAAGTACCCTCCTGCTTCAAACGTTACATCATCATCCCAGTCCCCAAAAAACCCACCATCACGGGGTTGAATGACTACAGACCCGTCGCCCTGACGTCTGTGGTCATGAAATCCTTTGAGAGGCTGGTGCTGAACCACCTGAAGTTCATCACAGGCCCCCCGGCTTGACCCCCTGCAGTTTGCCTACCGGGCAAACCGGTCGGTGGATGACGCAGTCAACATGGGACTGCACTTCATCCTCCATCACCTTAACACCCCAGGGACATATGCCAGGATCCTGTTTGTGGACTTCAGCTCTGCATTCAACACCATCATCCCAGAAATCCTCACAGCTCACAGTGCCGACCTCCACCTCTCAGTGGATCTACAACTTCCTCACTGACAGGAGGCAGCAGGTGAGGCTGGGGAGCATCACCTCTAGCACCAGAACCATCAGTACCAGCGCGCCCCAGGGGTGTGTTCTTTCCCCGCTGCTCTTCTCCCTATACACTAACAACTGCTCCTCAGGGGACCCGTCCGTTAAACTACTTAAGTTTGCGGACGACACAACAGTAGTTGGCCTCATCAGGGACGGTGATGAGGCTGCCTACAGACGTGAAGTAGACCAGCTGGTCCTCTGGTGTGGTTGGAACAACCTGGAGCTAAACCCGCTCAAGACTGTGGAGATGACAGTGGACTTTAGGAAGAACCCATCCACCTTACCTCCCCTTACCATTCTCAACAACACAGTGTCTACTGTGGACTCCTTTAAGTTCCTGGGAACCACAATCGCCTGGGATCTCAAGTGGAAGTCCCACGTAGACCTAATCAGGAAAAAGGCCCAGCAGAGGTTGTATTTTCTGCGACAGCTGAAGAAGTTCAACCTGCCTCAGGAGCTGCTGACCATCTTTTACACCTCCATCGTCCAGTCTGTTCTCTGCACTTCCATCACTGTCTGGTTTGGATCGGCCACCAAACAGGACAGAAACAGACTGCAACGGACAATCAGATCTGCAGAAAAAATCATCGGGGCCGACCTGCCCTCCATCCAGGACTTAAACCAGTCCAGGGTCAAAAAAAGGGCAGGAAGTATCACTGCAGACCCCTCACGCCCTGCACACAAACTGTTTGATCTGCTTCCCTCTGGTAGGCGTTACAGAGCTCTGTATGCCACGACTACCAGACACAAAAACAGTTTCTTCCCCCAGGCTGTCTCCCTGATCTCCCCGTAAACCAACTGCCATTGTGTGAACCATCACACTGTTTGCACTACATCATTCCACTGTTTGCACTACATGTATATATATATATATATATATATTATTTTTTTTTTTTTCTTTTTCTCCTTTCTTGTAAATACTTTTTCTTCATTTTTATTATTATTATTGCTATTTTGTATTTTGTATGGTGCACAGGACAGAGAAAAATCCGGAGTCAAATTCCTTGTATGGTCACACATACTTGGCAAATAAAGCTGATTCTGATTCTGATTCTGAAATTCTTTAAACTCAAAACGTATGCTGTCCACCTGAGTGGATATGTGGAAAATTCCTTAAAAAAAATGAAGTTTAAAAAAATATTTAGTTTTTCCTTTTTTCATGCCCTAAAAAAATAAAAACACTAAGGAAAAAAATACTGGCTGAAGATTTCATAATTCATACATGAAAGGGTTAAAGCCACTGAGAGGCTGTATAGACAGGCCAATAGCTGACATACTCATGGCAGAATCTGACTTCAGCTTCTTAGCTTTGATGGAATATTCATTGCTTACCTTGTGTAACATGTAAAAATCTATGACCTTTGTCCATAAATTTCCATACAGCTAAAAATTTCATCAATACAGCAACACAGCGTTCACCTAATGTAGCACTCAAAAAACTAACTGCACTCCTCCATCCAGCAAGACCTGTCCCCTGAGTGAAAGTTCATGCATGTATTGTAAGTGACCCAAAGCACAAGGGTTGCTTTGGGTTTATTATCCTACATACACTTAGCTCTAGAAATGGCTCCTAAATGTACATTGCTAGAATGACAACAACTGACAAAAAATTCAGGTGTTGACTGGTGAGTGTAGCAATATTTAAATTCACCTAAAAGTCACCTAAATGCACACATCACTAGTGCTCATCCATAGTGCTCACTACTTAAACAAGTCTTGTCAGAACCTGTGAATGAGAAAAGGCAACAAGGATGTGATGTCAAGAAGCAAAATATATTATTTTTTATTCATCTATTATGTAAAAAATTCAATAATTCAACAATTCTTCCTGTGATGTATTATGATATTGTTAACTATATGAATTGATAAAATGAAATGTACAGTACAGGTATATTGTAGTGGTGGCAAGTTCCTCTCTTTTTACTGAATCGAATCATTCACTCTCGAACAGTAAATTTAATGAATCTTTTTTTGAGTCATTTCGTTAATTTTTACAACAGGTGGCGCTGTAGCCCTCTTGTGGGCGTTGTAAAAAAGGTCGCGGTTCACAAGCACTAAATACAGAAGGCAACATGGTTTGCTTCAGCTGACAAAGTATACAAAATGCCACAAGCAATTCAAACTATGTGAAAACCTGGGAAAGCAAATACACACCACAATAAAGTGACTTGTGTCCTGCATCCTCTCTGCCATATTTGTTTAACAGCGCGACAGTGACTAGGCGCCTGTCAACAACTGAACGAGAGACTGATCCAAAAACGAACGTACTGTTCGAACTTACAGCATCATTCACAAACGATGAACAAGAACGATGAACGAATGTACTGCCCACCACACAGCCTGAGCTGTGAATGATGAACGAGAACGAGAACAAATTGCTTCTTACACAGCCTGCACTGCCTGTCACGTGACAGCTGGCAGAGGACAAGTGAATGTAAAACTCATTTTGAAAATTAGTGAGACAATAAAAACAAAAAGTAACAATTAATAAGTTCCCCAAAATGTTTACATGGTGCATTTATTGTGTCCAAAACGTGGCATTATTATTATTATTGTATTTATTATTGTTATTATTATTATATTTAATTATTTTGTGGCAGATTATAACAATCAATATGTTGATATAATTTTCAAAAGTATTTATTTACAAACACACTTTACATTATACACACAATAACACTATACACATCTACAAGAACAGAAGACCACTAATAAATTATGATTTGATGAATAAATAATGTATGTCGGGTGTTACGTCACAAATAGATATCAGACATCACTCATTTCCTTGTTCGTTTCTCAGTCCACAGCCCTGTAGCTGAGCTACAGCTGTCACATGACAAATGAACAAAAGAACGAAAGAACGATCGATATGAACGACCCGTGAACGAACTGTAGTGCTTGCTACTTGCCACACAGCCTGAGGATGCACAGTTGAATGAGTCGTGAACTAATCATTTCTGTTTCCTGTCCTGCTGACAGAGCTTATGCAGCTGCCTGTCAAGTAGCGAGAGAAGGCACTACATGAAAATGAACGAATCGCTCACTGAGAGGACTTATTACTCCCAAGTCATATAAAAGTTTAGTTCATACTGAACGAATTGTTCACGAACGAAACATCACTAGTCTATTGGCACATTGAATCAAATGTCAGTGTGAATAAAGCTACTTATTAACAAATAGTGCTGTCATTTTTACCTCATTAGAGCCACTGAAGAGGGGCTCTCCTGTGTGCATCTCCACCAGGATGCATCCTAGAGACCACATGTCGATGGCCAGGTCATATGGCATTCCCAACAGAACTTCAGGAGAGCGGTAAAACCTGCTCTGGATGTACTGATAGATCTGAGGCGAGGATGAGACAGAAATGGAGAGGATATTAGAGACTCAACAATAACATGCAGAGAAGTTGAGTTGAGTTCAGCTACTTTTGTTGCACCTTTTCTTTTTCTCATATCCAACCTATTCACCTATGATGTAAATCAAATATTTCACCATTAACACCTTCTTAACACACTTTATTACAGGTTCAATTAAATTAAAACATACTTATGTCAGTGTACCTGCCCACGCTAAGGAACACTGTTGCCCTCAGTGCAATGAGAGACCACCATTCTCCCTAGGTAGTTTTTCAGGCTGAGATGTGGTTTCTTCCCGTGCCAAATAAATCTTGAAATAGCCTTATCAATATCAGTTATTTATCTTCAAAGGGAGCATTTGCATTGGGTACAGGATTCTCGGAAGAACATTCATTCTGATCAAACTCACTCTACCCATCAAGGAGAAGCGGAGGTCAAACCATCTGAGCAAATCACTTTTAATGGAAGATAAAATGGGGAAAAAAATTAAGCTTACACATATTGTTCAGATTGGCAGAGATCTTAATGCCCAGATATATGAAACCAGAATCCGACCATTTAATGGGAAAACTGGGCATTGCACCCCTACTGCCAAAATCACCCAACGGCAGTGCTTGAGATTTGTCAAAATTAATTTTGTAACCTGAGAACGTGCCAAATGACTGTATAGTGGAGATGAGAGCAGGAACGGAAGAATGAGGTTGAGTTAGAAAGAGAATAACATCATCTGCGTAAAGTGCCAGTTTATGAAGAGTTCCACAGAGACTAACACCAAAAATATTGTCTGATATATTGTCTGCACACCTCATTGCCTCAGCCAGTGGCTCAATAGCCAAAGCAAATAGCAGAGGGCACAGGGGGCAGCCCTGTCTCGTGCCTCGACCAAGAGGAAAGGCCTCAGAAGCAATAACATTAACCAGCACTCTTGCCATAGGGGTGCTATACAGCAGCCTAACCCACTTGATAAATTCAGGCCCAAATCCAAACCTCTGAAGGATCTCAAACAGATATACAAATTCCACTTTGTCAAACACCTTAGACGCGTCAAGCGCTCAAGGGCACATCAGCTGGGGGGTGGGGGGTTGGGACATTATCACTCCACCACACTCAAATTTTTCCTGCCTCCCCCAAAGAAAGGAGAACTCCCTGTCAGGGAATCGAACCCCGGTCTTCCGCGTGACAGGCGGAGATACTGTCCACTATACTAACGAGGAGACAAAGATTTCGCCCCCGATGAGTTATGTGGGAGAAAAAGGTATAGTCGTTCGTTCGTTTTAGAGTTCACTATTCTCCAACCATCATATAAATTTAAATCACAGCATAGTGCCTTGGTGGCTATCACCATTCTAGATGGACATGTGGATTTCACAGGATGCTGGTCCAGTTCTGGTTCCAAACAAGGCATTCATGTCCCCACCAAGAACTGTGAGAGGTGATGTATTAGAAGACAAATCGGCTAACAATTTGGAATAGAAAGAGGCCTCAAGTGTGTTGGGGGAATATACACATCCCAAAATGAGCCTGAAATTATTACATATCTACCTTCCTGATCCTATTTCAAGTGTAAAAGGCAGCCTCTTATGAAGTAAAATCGCCACGCTCCTACTCTTGGAGTTAAAGGAAGAATAGAAAACTTGACCCACCTAATCTCTTCTCAATTTCACATGTTCAAGGTCACTTGGGGGTTTCTTGTATTAAAGCTATGTGGGCCCCCTCCTTTTTGAGGGAAGAGAGAGTTTTATGCCTCTTAACTAAATTCTTAATTCCCTTTACATTCCATGTAATCAATTTAGTGAAACTCATCTAAACTGTGTATTTCCCATGTACATGAACATTGGTGTCCACAAAAACCTGTTGTTCTTAAACACTGAAAAGAACAAAAAATGAAAAAAGCTGTCATGTGAAAAATGGGCGTCTCCAAACGACGACCACAAATTAATCCACCCAAAACAAAAAGACAAATTCAAGTAAGACCAGCAGGGCTCAAATACCCATGGGGTCTTACAAAAGGACGAGATGCTGAAGAGGGACATCACTCCAGAGAGGGCACAGAAGAAAAAGAGAAAACACAAACCCCCCCCCCCCCCTAAAAAAAAAAGAACCCTGCCCCAATCCCAAAGTGGCAAAAATGTGATTAGACAGCACCTGGACAAAGAAGCCCTGTAACCAGGTGAGCATGACCTTCCAGGCTGCTGCCGATTTTGTCCAGTGCGTCGGTTAGTTTCGAAAGCTTCTGCTCCATTATTTCACTTATGTTTTCAGTAACCCTCCGCACCAGCTTGGACATGTCCATACCGCTAGCTTCCGTAGAGCATGTAGCCACCATGCTAGGCAACGACGGGTGATCAGTAATCTTGGACTGAACTGTTTGCCCCAATTTAGCCGGTCTTTCTCTCTGAGGCTGCCTGCCAGGTTTAGTAGCCATATTATAGTATCGTTAGAGAAGTGTCAGGTTAGTTAAGAGGTGCCTATAAGATAAATATTGGGATCAGAGGGAGCTCTGCGAAAACGCAACCTTCAGCCAGCCATCGTCACGCCCCTCCAGCTTAATTTTTAACTGTGGAAATACGAACAAAGATGGTTTTGGCAAGTTTTTTTTTGTTGCAACAAGTTAACGAGGTAATTCAATATCGTAAAAGAGAAGCTTTAATTCAGAAAGTGTACATTTGTTCTTCTTCACTTGTTCTTTTTCTTCTCTTTAGTAAGGAAAATAGATCTAAGAATATTTAACTTCAATTTAAGTTTTTGTGACTTTGTTGTGTTGCTACAGTGGAAGGGGTGGGGGGGGGCTTTGTCACTATTGTCTTTGAATCTACAGGGCGGCATTATCAGACAGAAGGAGACTAGCTGATTAACATGCTCATTATCTCGGCAACACGATACATGGTATTTGACATAACTTGAACACTTTTAAATGTTTTATATTAAAATTATGGCCATTTCTGGGGGCTCTGTGAAGTGTTGAGCATGTAAGACACATCTGCAGGTGTTCCGCAGGAATGTGGCTGTTTTAACTTGTTTTTGCACCTTTTATAACGTTATTTTGTGACAGCGAGAATTATTAGTAACATCTCGAAACCACAGCAAACCGAGGAAAATACAATGCTGCTAAAACAGGTTGAAGCAAGCATCGCCTCTCACCTTGGCCCAGGCTTGCTCCCAAACCTGATGCTAACAAGCAGCTGCTAGCGTGCATCGAGGCAATGATGAGGACAAGCGCTCAGACATGGTGACCAGATTTGCGCAGGTTGTATCCAAGACAGTTAAGAGGGAGATTTATCATTGCGGACCTTGAGCACTCTGATCTCTAGCCTGGAGACTACAGTGGCTACGCTAACTGCCCTGGCTTACTCGTTATCCAAGAATTGTAAGGATTTGGAGGGACAGTCTAAAGTGAACAATGTGTGTCTGGTCGGGGCCCCGGAAGGGTCTGACGGACCCCGTCCAACCGACTTATTTTCTTTATTTGCTGTTATAGCCAGTCCTGTAGTACTACATCATGCGGTCCCTGTATGAATAAGAATTTCCCTCCAGGGATAAATAAAGGAATTCTGATTCTGATTCTGATTCTGAATAAGCCAGTTTGCAAGCCATGGCTGTTGTTACTGTGTATGATGGACAACAGTCAAATTCCTTGTTATTCAATTTCATTTATACTCATACAGTGTCTTTTTCTGGCTAAGGTAATGTTAAGGTGCAATTAGATTTATGCTTATCATATTCCTTATGGAGGAGTAAGGCTCTCTTTTCTTGTTGTTTGGTTTTTTTGAGCGGGGACGGTGAGGGGTGAGGGGTGTGAGTGTTTCTGCGAGATGTTCAGGGTGTTCTTCATGTTCTTTGTTTTTTGTTTACCCGTTACGCCTTTTTGTTTATTTAATGTTATCACTCTTCCTGTTCTGTTTTGTCACCTACGTGCCCAGATGACTCGTTACAATTTTTATTAGTAGTTATAACTTGTCATATCTTCATGTTTGATAGGATTGCATCTCCAGTTTACCAGTTTTAAATGCAAGGGGCTTAACAACCCTGTCAAAAGCAGTAAGTTTCTACACCATCTCCATCAGCTGGGAGCCCAAAAACTGAAGAAGGGCTGGGTAGGCCAAATATGCTATTCATCTTTCTCTGGTAGGGCTAGAGGAGCAGCCATTCTTTTGCACAAATCTGTTCCTTCTGTTTGCAACCAGATTATTCCGGACCCCAATGGCAGATATATTATTGTTACTGGTGTAATCAAAAGTGTCTGTGTTATGCTAGCTAACGTCTATGCACCTAAATGTGATGACGAAATGTTCTTTAGGCATTTCTTCTCTCTCCTCCCAGATATGTCATTGTATCATTTGATACTAGGTGGTGAAGTTAATTGCTGGCTCAACTCTGAGCTAGACTGCTCATCCCTGAAACCAGCTTTCTTTCACAGACAGCAATTCATTCATTCTCATTTTCTTAATCCTTTAAAAAGAGAATACTATTTTTTTTCGGCAATGCATCATACATTTACACATATTGATCTCTTTCTAAGTGATAATAGATTACTGTCATCCTTAGCTTTGTGTAGATATGAGGTCATTGTTTTCTCCAACCATGCTCCGCTTCTAATGAATATTAAATTATTTCCCTGACATCTGAACGTCCACTTTGGTGACTAAACACACGTCTTCTCTGATTGCTTCATTGATTTCATATCAAAACAGATTGACTTTTTTCTCTCCACCAAAAGAACACTGGGGATATCTGCTTCTCTTCTTCGGGAGTCAATGAAGGCTTTTATACCGCCGGCTCATACCGCCCTAGAAGTATTTTGAATGTTGATTTTAAAGTATTATCCAAAGTCCTGGCCCTGTGTCTTTAAACTGTTATGCCCACTGTTGTGGACCAGACCAGGTTTATTCAGAACAGACACTCCTTTTCTAACACCATACAGCTTTTTAACATCATCTATAATAACTCATCTAACAGTACCCAGGAAGCAGTTAATTCATTAGATGCAGAAAAAGCCTTCGACCATGTAGAATGGTCATATCTGTTCTACATGGTCAAAAAATTTGGCCTTGGGGACGCCTGTTTATCCTGGATCAAGTTACTTTATTCTAATCCACAAGGTTCAGTTAGGACCAGTAATACTACCAGTAATAATAATCAAATTACTTTTCTTTTTATTGCTCAACAAGACAAGGGTTACCACTAAGCCCTCTCTTATTTGCATTAGCTATTGAGTCTCTTGTGATCGCTCTTCATTCTAATCCATGTATTGTGGGAATACGGCGACATGGCTTGGTTGCAAAAGTCTCACTTTACGCCGATGAGTTACTTCTATTTGTTTCGAATCTTCCCGCTGCTTTGCGTTTACTTTCAGATTTTGGCCAGCTCTTCGGGTATATGTTGAATTTAGGTAAAAGTGAGTTATTTCCTATTAATCTGGCTGCTAGGGCTTTCCCCTTAGGTACGTTATCTTTTAAAATAGCTGACACCTGCTTTTACATATTTGGGAATTCAGGTTACCCATAAACTAGAACATTTATTTAAAGCCAATTTTTCTCCACTTTTATCAAAAGTTAAGGAAAATTGTGAGCATTGGTCTTTACTTAAACTGTCTTTGGTGGCGAGTATTAATTGTGTAAAAATTAATATTCTCCCCGTTTTCTTTATCGTCTTCCATCCATCCATCCATCCATCCATCCATCTTCTTCCGCTTTATCGTCTTCCGTGTGTCCCAATTTTTCTAACTAGCTCCTTCTTCAAACAGGTAGATTCTCTCATTTCAGACTTTCTTTGGAATAGGAAGGCTCAACTCAGGGACCCAACTCAGGTGCTATTTTGGTTTGCAACTTCTCTCTCCTCATGCACCTCTAGCAGCAAACCACATCTTTCTATCTCCTCTCTCAGAGAAGGCTTTTACAGCCTGGTCTAACCTTGGTATCAGGACTTTTAAGGACTTGTTTATTGATTATATTTTTGCTACTTACCAACAACCTACAGTTAAATTTGCCCTTACTTCTCAACATTTCTCAACAAGTCCACTGTTTTGTTCGCAGTAATTTTCCTACTTTTCCTAGTTTACTTTAGGACTCTGATCTAGAGGCTTTGCTTTTGCCCATTCCTAGACTGAAAGGTTCCATCTCGGTTCTCTACAATCAAACAGCTTCAATGCATACAGAGTCTTTAAGTTCAATAAGGACCCTCTGGGAGGGAGACATAGGGGAGAATATATCTGATGAGCTCTGGTCACAAATCTTAACACAGGTGCCTAAGTTCTCCATATGTGCAAGACATTCTCTGATTCAGTGTAAACTTGTTCACTGTGTCTACTACAGCAAGGTTCGCTTAACTAAAACATACAGCTTTGTTTCCCCAGCTTGTGATAGGTGCCATCAGTCTCCCGCAGACCTTATACATATGTTTTGGTTGTGTCCTTGGCTGCACAGCTATTGGAGTGAGGTGTTTGCTGTTGTTTCAGATGTGATTGGTAGGAAAATTGACCCAAACCCCCTATGTGCTTTGTTTGGGGTGTTCTCAGGATCATCACCTTTGTTCTCAAAAAGATTCTTTGTCCTTTATGACTATTTTGGTTAGGAGGGTCATTTTACTTGAAAGGAAGTGACCACAGCCTCCCTCTCACATACACTGGCTCAGGGATACTCTTTACTCTCTCAAACATGAAAGAATAAGAATGTCATTATGGGGGTCTTCCGATAATTATAAATATGGTGGCCATTCCTACAATTAGCTGGACAAGCTAACTTTTCTTCTGTCCCAGACTAGTTTTATTTCTTTTCTTTTTGTTTTCTTTCTTTCTTTCTTTTTTTCTCTTCTTTCTTTTTCTTTTTATACATTGTACTCTGGGCATTACAAGGAGTGAACCTTATTATGTTGTATAGTATGTACGAATCTAGTTGACACAAATTTACACAAGCTTGTAGTAGGAGTGGCTGGAAGATTTTTGTGTGGGATGTTTGTTTTCTGAAAGACTGTACAGTATATTTCATGTTTTACATTGTGGAAGACTTGTATGACTGTGCAATTTTTGTACAACTAAATAAACAAAGTTTGAAAAAAAAACCAGAATGCACCTTTAAATGTTTGTAATTCACAGATAAATTATTGTACTTATATGTAATTTTTTATTCCCATTTTATCAGCTTTGGCATTTTATCAGCTTTGGCAACAATGTATTGCTCAATCCAGATGGAGGAGCTGCGAAAACCATAGATGACTGTTAATATGTGGATTTATTAATCCTATCAAGGCACAGTTCTTGCTTTAGATCCCATAGCAGCAAAAAACATGGTAAATTATGTGACAACTCCTTGAGTAGGCCTCTCACTCCAGGAGCCTGATGGGTGGAGTAGTGTCATCATGGAGATTGAACCATTGTTTGGTTTTGTTGTATTTAGCTTGTCTTCATATTCATTTCCATTTTACTAATGTAATATAAACTTATTTGTTTTTAAAAGTGTCTTATCTTTCTTTATCTAACATCGGAGGCAGGTTGTGACAACTTTTAATAAGTGTATAGTTAACTGTTAATAAATGCTCATAAAGTATGTACTAACCTTAACAGCAAAGCTTAGTAAAGGTTTAACAATGGCATAATAGGTAGCTAAACTCAATAAATATGGTTGTAATGCTACTGTTAACAATCACAAGAAAGTCATAAGTTTCTTGCTATAAGTTTCTATAATGTCTTGAAATCCAACTATAAATGAGTCTATCAAGCTATTACTGTGATGCCAACACTTATATAGTTTTATTAACAGATAATGTTAATAAAAATCTTATAGGGACTTATTAGGGCCTTATTATCTATTAACTAACACTTACTACAAGGAACTTAGTATGTTGTGTTACCCACTTGTTCATCAGTCATCTCCTTTGCTCCACCCCGCCACAAGAACCAATTCACCAAAGCAATTCTCTTTAATTTTAAATGATGTAAACTGACAAGGGTGTGTGTGTGTGTGTGTGTGTGTATGTATGTGTGGGTTGATAAATGTGTGTGGATGCTGCTTACCCTCTGTCCAAGCTGGCAGGAGGATCCAAAATCAACTATCTTGATGGCAGATCTCTTGGGGTTACACAGCAGGATGTTTTCTGGTTTCAGGTCGCAGTGGATGATTGACAGCTCTGGAGTGGCCAGAAATAATAAAGCTGTGGACAAAAAACAAACCAACCAAACAAATAAAAAAAACAACAACAACATTATTTTACATTTACATTGTGGACTACGATTGAGACCTTAATAGTTGTTGTTGTAAAAATCTGAGATCTATTTTAACATTAAGTATATTACATGTTTCTTGAAATTCCAGCAGTAATAAAAAAAACATTTATTG
Source organism: Scatophagus argus (assembly GCF_020382885.2). NCBI lineage: Eukaryota > Metazoa > Chordata > Actinopteri > Scatophagidae > Scatophagus > Scatophagus argus. The sequence continues at coordinate 239,890 of NC_058501.1, forward strand.
ACATAAACAAAGCACTCCCACATTAAAGGGAAAAGAGAACTAGTTTCTACCATCATCCTAATATGCACTGCCATAAAGACCATCTTATGTCCTTTGTTCTCCATATTACAGCTGCACTGATAAGTTTTGTATTGGACACTTTAGGACAGACAACCAGCCAAAAATTGAGAGTGAACTTTTATGCCGAGTTTAGTAGTGAACAGAAGAAATCATTAATTTTATGTTAATAATAATAATATTAATAAGAATAATTTAATAATAATATTCTCGAAAATCTGTTCATATTTGCATTAAATCTGGATGGAACGCTAGTTAATGTGAGCCCAACTTGACGGAAAGTATGGGTGTCAGATGCAACATCCTGCCAAAAAGCTAAGCATACTTACAAAGAACCCTGCAATCCTGAACAGATTTGGTGCGTGAGAAGGTCACTCACTTTAGATCTGTGTCATTTCTCAAGAAGAAACCCCAGTTTCTGAGGACACAATATTACCGATGTGGAAAGACAAAAAGTACCTCTCTCTAAGTCTTATTAAAAAACTGATGGAAATTCAACCTTCCTCTGCATTTTTTTCTTAAACACTTACAAATTAGACAATGGGTTCAAGAAATAGACAGACCTTTCCCCAGATATCCCAAATCAATTCTATTCAATTCAGTTCAATTCAGTTTATTTGTATAGCACCAATTCACAACAAAAGTTATCTCATGACACTTTCCAATTAGAACAGGTCTAGACTAAACTCTTTAACTAAATTTAATTTATTTAATTTATTTATTTTTTATTTATTACATTTATTTATTTATTTATTTTTTCATAAATTTCAAATAACAATCTCATTTTGAAACATACCTGAATAACAGTGAGAGGATTTACATCTTTTAGAAATGGTATGTTATAACACCCACAAAAGGAAAATGAGAAACACATTTAGGCTTTAATTATGATCAGAAGGATTGGCATAATCTATTAGAGCAGGCTGTATTAAATAAAAAAAACATGGTGAAATTCAGTTCAATACATCATATTATACACAAAACAGATTAAAGCCCCTACATGAAATTGACAGCAATATTTTTCCCATGTGTCAGAGATGTAAACTGATGAAAGAAGATCTCTCGGAACTGCTCAATCATAGAAAAATTTTGTTTCAGTTTTGCAATATGGTATCGCAGTAATTTTAAAAATAGGTAAGATAACTCACCAGGCCCCCAAACTATAGATAATGTGGTAATGTGTGATAAGTTAGCTCAGTTAGTATGAACCAATACAAGCAAATACTTTATTTAGTTATCTGGCACTGCAGTGGAAAAATGCATTCTAACCAATTTATTGCTATTGTTTTTTCATCTTAATTGCTGAAGGAGAAACAAAAATCATCTGCACTGAATTGAATGCAGATCACCTTGGAAAAAATCCCTGCCCATGTATGTTTTAACCATCTAGCTAGACCAGCTGGCCCAAGTGCCACTGATGGTGTGACCACTCTAGGAACAGAAGGAAGAGAGCCAGAGTAAGAGCCAAGATAACACAGTTTGGACTGCTTATGGGTCATGGAGATTCGTCTGTGTGCCTCAGTAGTTATAGAGTCTACATCATTGATGCTTAATGCTTGAAGTCAATGGAAATGTTTCATAGATTTTAATGTATAATGTTTTAACCTTCAAAGGCTAACCATATTAACACTATCTTCTTGCTGTTTACATTCGCCCAGATGCAAATACAAAAAATGCACAACAGAATTATTACTTTACTACATGCATATAAATAAGTGTACTCCCTCCATCCATCCATCCATTTTCTATACCACTTATCTGACAGGGTCGAGGGGGGACTGGAGCCTATCCCAGCTGACTACGGGCGAGAGGCGGGGTACACCCTGGACTGGTCGCCAGTCAATCGCAGGGCCGACACACAAAGACAGACAACCACACACTCACACCTAGGGGCAATGGAGAGTAGCCAATTAACCTAAAGTACATGTTTTGGGGATTGTGGGAGGAGGCCAGAGTACCCGGAGAAAACCCACGCAGGCACAGGGAGAACATGCAAACTCCACACAGAAGGGCCCAGATCGGGATTCGAACTTCGAATCCTCTTGCTATGAGTGCTCTATGAGTGCTAACCACTGCATGGTGCAGTGATTAGCACTGTTTATTTTATTCTTAGTGGGGCTATAACTTGAATCTCATTCTGTGTTGTAAAATAACAAATAAATAACCTTGATTTCCTGATATCAGAAGGTCCCCCATGAGGAACAGGGAACAGGTCATACTTTTTATTGTCAAATGTAAGAAAAAAATCTGCAATCTTTCCAAAAATTATTAGGATTTTATTGCTTTAGTTTTACCTCATTGATTCTTCCTTTACTGCTTATGTCTGGTGCATGTGTGTTTTAATGCATGTGTACGTACATTAGGGGAATGCATTTTTTTATTTTTTACTTATTTAAGGTAATATTTATTTATTTAGGTTTATTTATTTATGTATATACATGTTCATTACCACTACAGTAGGTTAGGTTATTATTAGTAATATGTCACATATGTTATTAACACGTGTTATGCGGTCTGAATCCAACGTCACTGTTTCCATGCACTCACCTGTACAGAGCTGCTGTGCAAATTTCCTGGTGAGGTTGAGCGAGACTCCTCTAAAGTTGGTGTTCCTCAGTAGATCATACAGGTTGTAGCTCAGTAACTCAAACACCAAACATAGATGGTTCCTAAACATAAAGTGACGCTTCAGGTGGACTGCAGAGAGACAAATTGACAGAGAGGCACACACAGAGAGACAGATGGGACATATCATGCCATATCATTAATAAAATAATAATAATATTAATAATGTTTTTTATTTAAACTGAAAAGATCCACACAATTCCATTCTTACAGCTGCCCATATTAATGAAGGTCTCACAGACTGTATATTCAAGAAACATGAACACAACCACGCACACAACCATTGTAATAAAAACTAAGTCATAACAGTTAAGTTGTACATGTCTCCAACCTCTCTGAAACATGTGTGTGTGTTGTCAGCGCTAGTGCCATGAGGGTGTTGTAAAGTCATGTCAAAATTAGTTTTTGTGCCCCCAAAAATTTCCTAATTCATTGTATTATAACCATCTATCCAGTGGCAGCAGGATCAGCAGGGAATTCCAAGTGTCTCACTTCTGCGCAATGTTTTCCAGCTCCTCCTGAGGGATCCCAAGGCATTCCCAGTCCAGACGGGATATGTAATCCGTTCAGTTAGTTCTGGGTCTACCTCGGTGTCTCCTCCTTGTTGGACACGCCCAGAAAACCTTGAAAGGAAGGTGCCCAGGAGGCATCCCTATCAGATGCCCAAACCACCTCAACTGGCTCTTTGTTGACACAAAGAAGCAGCAGCTATAAAATAATAACACTAAACACTAAATATGACAAAAATGTATTGATAAATAATGGAAACTATTAATTTTGAGACCTTAAAACACGTCCTCATCACTAAATGTTGAACATGATGCATGTTTCACGTTCAATGAAGATAGCTAGCAAAATTTAACAAAATGAACATGAAGAAATTATTCAAAATCTCATCTGCACCAGAATCTATACTTCAGTTTTCAAATCCTAGGTGACTTCTCACAATTACTCTCTCCCTGCTGCACAGCAAGCGAGCCATTAATTCCAACTCCAATGTAGCAACTTCCTCAGCTAGCACGTACAGTACCAACTCAACATCTGGACCAGAGATTCCACCACCAACAACTACTCAGTCTGAGAATCTGGGTTGCGAAAAGCCAAATCAGACGAAATCTGATAAGCCATATATGACACAGTTTGATGTCATATAAGACCTTGTAAACCCCAGATGCTGAAAGCCAAAACAAAAAAAAAAAACAAAAAAAAAAAAAGCTCATGTAGTCAGTAATACACTAATACAAGTAATAGAAGTTCTTGCTCATGGGGGATTTGTTAGGTCTCTCTGAACCAAAAGTTAAAGAATTTGGTCTAGACCTACTCTAAATGGAAAGTGTAATGAGAGAGTGCCAGCACTGTGTGTTGTCCATCTTACCAATGTAATATTTCATCTCAGTGTCATGCTTGTTCATGAGCTCCAGTAGGCGTAGTTCAATCTGTGCCTGGTTTAGAAATGCCTTTTTGTTCTTGATTATCTTAATGGCAACCCATTCCTGTTCATGGTGATCATAAGCCTTCACCACCTGTGGACATATCAATAGGCTTTGTCATCACATGCAATGACAGACACACATAATTTGAGTTTTTCATTTTCTATATTAGACGGGGAATAACTGTGACCTGAATAAAGACAGTTCTACAGTATATAGTATGTGAGTGAGTCCCAACATCCCATGCTTTTATTAAAGCTAATGTATAAATGTGTGTATATATACTGAAATGCAAAAGAATACAGCATAAACTTTAAGCATAAATTGTGCTTATTTACTTTCTGTTCATGTTCAAATGAATTTGAATTTCCTTCAGGATCAATAAAGTATCTATCTATCTATGAAACAAACAAGATACAACATGATATCATAACAAAGGAATTATATTCAGAATTTATCAGAAGAAAGGGTTACTAGCAACACCACAGCAGTGAATGTGAGAAATATAAAGTTATTTTAGTTTTCAAATTGTTTCATGGCAATTATATATATATACAGAATTTTGTGTGAATACAACCAAAGTGGACAAGATGAAACTGCATGTTTCATCTTGTCCACTGTTTGTCTGCCTTTTTCTGAAGCTGTTCATGACAGACCAGAGAGAGTAGACACCAGACACAGCAATATAAACAAAATAAGAAAATACTAAAGACAAGCAGACAGAGACACCATAATAAATTAATAAGTGATCGTGAGAGAATATTTTTGTCCATTATGTCAGTCCATAAAATGTCTAAATGTCTAATTCTAATTGAGTGCAGAGTGTCAGTTAAAGTACTTCCAGTTAAATTGTCTGTTCACTGTCCTAAATGAATGCACTGGCTGCAGATACCTCGATATTAGAAATACATTACATTAAAAAAATCTGAACTGCAACACTAGGTGCTTCATCTCATCACAGGATGGCGATGTAAAACACAAACTGAGAGCAACCTACATTTCCTATCTGAACTTAATTGCAGACTACTTTTGAGATTATCTAACATCCCATTCACTATTCAACTACTTCAGGCTGCAGCCAAGAGTACACATGGGCATCATTTTCTGATTTGACTGATTTGGGGACAATGACTTGGCTGGATAGGATTCTGGTTAAACTAAAGTAGTGGAAGACTGCACAGCCATTGGCTTATTCTGTTGCATCCCACAGATTATCGATCAACCGTGGAGTTTGCGGGCTGTTGTGTCCTTTTCGAAATATGACAGGGTACATTGTCCAACTGGGACTGGTCTGGTCTGCAGTGTTTAGGCGGGTGGTGTGTGTCAGAGAACATCCACATATTTGTCAGATCCAAAGGTTTTTCACAGAACATTGGATTGTAAAAAGATAATTAATGTTTGTGTATGTCATGGCTGATCAGTGTATATTTACTGTTTCTCAAGAGACGCACTTATATTGACACTAAATCTTGCTAGCATAACATTAGCTTTCAGTCTCACAGCTCAGACATTAGATGGACAGCCATCCTCTCATCTTACTCACAGTAACAATGCAAAATGTATTTTCCAAACTCCTGAGCCATACCTTTACAGGTTACTGTAAACTCACTGATTTCACTCACTCTAACCTTTTACTGGCTGCAGGAACAAGTGATAAACAGATCGATCATTATCTGCCAATATTTAGTAAAAATGTTGGAATCAGTGCTTTCTAGTCATGATCCCTGGTTGTGGATAGGGCGGGGGTCAGCGACTAGTGAATTAGCGACTACCCAGCTTTCCCATATATGTTTTAAGTTACCTGTGTTCATGTCAAAGAGAGGTTGTACCATTTGCTAATTTTTAGAAGTTAAGTTACTAGGCTGGTCTGAAAAATTGCTAAATCTAGCAAGAAGACATGGAGCTAATTACCTGAACACAACCTATTAATACATCATGCTGCCTTATGACAGCACACCTTATGAGAACAATTAAATATATATATTACGATACCTTCTGGGTGCTTGCAGCAGCTGCATCTATGATTTAAATGCAATTTTCCAAACAGGCAATACATGGATAAACTGAACACATACTGGGAAACTAAACAGTTATTTCCTTGACTTATAGACTAAGAAAGTGATACAAGACAGTCCTACAGCAAAAAATTACAGCTTCAGTCTGGCCACTGGTGCTGGCTGTTTGGTTTATGTGCTTCCCCCCTTAAAATACTATGAAATGATTAGCTGAAATAAAAACTTGTTCGGGCAGCAGAATGGTGAATTTAGTTTTTGACTGACAGAGGATTTTAAACCTCTGATGGGCCAATTCAAAAAGAGATACACAGTTACCCAGGGAAGCATGGCATAAAGATTGGGCAAAATATTTTTTTGTCATTAAAGGATAGATAGATGTTGTATATACCTGTAAAATGTGCTAATTTTTTTCTGAAGCATGATGTTGTAGAATTATGTACCAGCAATCGCTTATCAGTGTCGACTGATACTGCTTCCAGCGATTGGTGATCGGCCCTAAAAATCCTGACTAGTGCACCCTTACTTGAGACATCAAACAAATGAACTGCAATTTGCTGTATTTTTTCAGCGTTCGTCCATTGATCAATTCAGATTTTTCAACTCAGAGACAGCCGTTTCTTGATAAGACAGCTACAACTGTTGATGTTTATACGAAACCATGACTGTATGTGAGGAAGGTATAATAAACTAGCAATAAGCAAAGATTCTGTTTTCACACTGACATTTATTTTGTTAACTTCACCTGTCCAAAGGAGCCCTTCCCGATCAATGAGTCTATCTCATAGCGGTCCAGCCACTTTTCTCCATTTTTGACAATGTAGTCATAGTTGTCATCATCATAGCCATCATTGTAGACTTTTCTCTCCTTCTTGGTGCTGCTGTCCTCTGGAGGGACTTGCTGGGCCCGCCGCTTCTTCTTTGTATAGTACACCTGTGAATGAAAAAGCAGCTTCTGTTCCCAGCTCTACTTCATCATCCATTGAAAGAACAAACCCCAAGTCATCTGGATCCCAGCAACTATAACTCTTTCATTACTGGATATTAGGTGCTAGGAATTTATGCTAATAACAGCAAAACAGACTGACGAAGTTTATTACTGTGGCATTAAGTAGGGTTTTCAATTTAGATGTAAATTATTTATTAAAAAATATGTCACATCATCTTCCTTAAACTCCCCTCATCTGAGTCTTCAGTGATTTGACAGATGTTGTAGGAAGTTCACTGTCTGACACACCTATGGCCACTACAGCTGTTCCTGGTGTAAAGCAGAATCTCCTTATGTTCACACCAGTTATGCATAGGTACAGAACACCCAAATGTAATGGCCCCACAGAAACCTCTAGTGTTCAGGATCAGCTAACTCCTGCTTTCTCTACTCATAGAACTTGGACACTAAATCACAGAATGGCTCACAATTAGTGATAATCATCAGATAATATTAATAATAAATTCAATGACCTCATAATACTCTGATTTCAACTTATTCAAAATGCAGACAGTTTATGTGGTTACAAACTTTACTGCCGAATAACGGTAACACCATGAAGAAATTTCTGTTACATGGTGAATTTTACCTTTGAGCGAATCATTTCTTGGATTGCAAGGCAAGGCATTGGTATTGGAATTAATTTAAAATAATTGTTTTTAAGTATATTTTTATTTGGTTGACAGTGCTGAGTCAAACATGGTTCCATGCCCTAAAAACAAACCCCAAAATGATTAACCCTTCTGACAGCTAAGTATTCCTAAAGATGATTTATCCCAGGTTTGGTTTGACCTCAAGATCATTAAACATCACTAATGACAGAGAAAACAAACAAAAACATTGAAAACCAAAGTCAAAAGAAAAAAATGTGAACAGGTGGTATGTGAACAGGTAGTATGACCTGTGTCATACCTCATTAATGTGCTTGTAAGTTTTGATGAGGTCAACAGAGAGTTTCCTCAGTGGGGCGCTGGAAGGGTCTCTGAAACTTGGGGGGATCCTCCGCTGGAGTATGGTCATATCAGACAGCACCTACAGAGAACAGCAACACTTCATACACGTTTGAAGTTTGAATTATCCGTATGAAAATCAAACAAGAAAGAGTGTGGTTGTGTGAGACAAGTCACCCTGTAACATCAATGCTTTACTGCAGACATTTAGGGTTAGAGCTTTAAAATGGGGTTATTTAAAAGTGAAAGCACTGTGTATATTCTATAAATAATTTCAAACATACTTTATGCAGTTCACCTTTGCAGCAGCAGAGTTTATGCCAAATTATAATCAATAAAGTTGATACTATGAATGTTGCTACCATCACTAAATGGCATCAGAAATACTAGTAAGTTATTATTATTTTTTATTTTTGTAGGTGTAGAAGTCATTTCTAAAGCTAAGTGTATTACACTAAAAAGACCCAATGACACCATTGGACCACTTTAGAGTAATACATACACTTAGCTTTAGAAATCATTGTGCTTGGGGTCCCTGACATTATAGGTAGAAACTTTCTTAAGGGTGTTGCTGGATGGAGGAGCACAAATAGCTTTTCTGAGTGCTATGCTTGGCAAACACGGTTTTATTTTATTGGTAAAATTTTGGCTCTATGGAGATTTATAGACAAGGGTTATGGATTCTTACATGCAACACAAAGAACATCGAAGGTAAGCAATAATTATTCCATTAAAGACAACGTTAGACTCTTCCGCAAGTAAGTCAGCTTGCCTGCCTATGCAACCCCTTAGTGGCTTTAAGTGCCGCTACAGTACACAATTAAATTACATTCTGACATAATTTGCGCTGAAATGTCATGTATTTGTAGTCAAATGTTGATTTATAAAATACAAGTATCTGTTACCAATGTTACCAACATTGGTTAGCTGTTGTATCTAAGAGGTTATTGAAGAATGACTCTCATAATGTCCACAATATATTTTTGTTGGCTGTTTAATATTACAGATCAAATTGTGCATTTTCTTTTTCCACTAGTTGACTTGTCTAAGTTCAAATAATTTCAACATCAGGGAAATTAGTGAGAACATCCCTTGCTAATATTCTTGCATTTACCTCAGACACTACATTATATTGGCATACACATCATATAGATTATTAAATCAGTAACCAATAACAGTCCATCTCCTCTGAGGTAAAAAAAAAAAAAGCTATGCTACACATAGTGCAGCATGCCAGCTTTTGGGGAACAAAGAAAAAAAAAACAGGACAAAGAGATATCAGAGGTGCTGCACATCTTAGAGGTTTACGCTAAAGGGTGTGGAGGACGATTTAAGGACAAAGGCAATGAATAATGTCCGGTCTGGCCTAGGCCAAAGTGAGGATACCAAATTATGTCATTAACTGCTGAGTGGACACAGTACTCAAAGGGCTTGCTCACTTGAAATATAGTTGGCAGTGTTTGTCAGATTTGGTTGCTTGAACCACCTTGATCTGCTTTCAGAATAAGAAGGAGTCACAGCTTCTCACTCTTTCACGCAGTGTGTGGTTATTTGCAATTACCTGTACAAAAACATCATATAGGCCGTCATCATCGTCTTACTGTCTTATCCACCACCAAAACTTGTAAGCAGAAGTGAGCATTGGAATGAGGATGGACAAACAGAGCTTTGCCTCATAGTACAGCTATGTTGGGCATTGTTGGGCATCAACAAGACAATCCAATACTAAGACTGCAACCCTGCAGCCTATTTTATTAACCCACTGTAAGATACCATAAGTCCTGCATATAAGGCAGCTACCTACCCTCACCTGCAATACATGTTGCTATGACAGATTGTTGTTGTATGTGTGTTAAATTAAATTAAATTAATTTATTAAATTATTTCGGCGATTCTTATTCTATGTGTATGCTTCACCAATTGCTTATTTTTTACTCAAATAAGTTGAAATTTGTACTGAACATCCAAGGAACACTAAGAATAATTTGCAAAATGTTTGACAATGAACAAATTAATAATAATAAAAAAATATTTACCTGAAATTTTTTTAAATTTTCAATTCTGTCTACTTTTCACTTTTTGACTTTTGATTTTTAATTATGTGTAGTATCAATAAAGATCACATCAAGATATTATTTAGTCCTGCATAAAAAAATTGTATGCCACTGATCTATGGATGGAAGTCATGAATTACATTTACTCACATTACCATAATTAAGTCACTTTTGTGTACTTTTACTTTTCAAATCCATTTTTCCCCAATAATAATAATGATAACAATAATTAACATTTTTACAAGAAAAACCATCCGCAAAGGCCAGTGACAGCGGTAGTGGCAAGGAGAAGGAGAGTGGCTGCAGCTCTTGAGAACTGATACATCTCAACTTTTCAACTTGCCACCACAACTCTCTGTGTGACCAAGGCAACCACAGAAACCTGCGAGGAGAACAACATAGAGGCTGATTCTACTGGCATTTCAGTTTCCTAACTTAAAGACCTCTTAAGCAACAGAAAGCAGACAGATCAGTGAGGAGAAACAGACCAGATTATCTGGTCAGCAACAGCAGCAGTACTGCACCCTCCAACTGCAGATTTCAAATACAGAACACTGATCGTGCCAGTCATAACCGCTTACTATCTGAGGACCTTAAAGTGTACCCTAGTAGAGGAGCAAGGTGTGACTGGAGCACTTGCATAATGATGCTGGCATCTATTACTGCAGAAATCTACAAACCTCTGCAAACCCTCTGTTAAGGGGTACTGTCCAGTTCTGTTCAATTGTTTTTCTATTTTTCTTCTCGTCCCCCCCTTCTCTCTATGTTGTCTGACTGTGAGTGTGCATGTGTTATGGTTAAAGCCAATCCAGAGCGGAGCCGGGAGTTCCTGGGAAACTTACCTGTAATCATCATCTCCACACAACTGTGTCTCATTTACCTGCAATCAACTCCTCCTGCTTCAAAAGACTGGCTCTCCTGTTCATCGCAAACAGATTGTGTTCAGCTCTGTTGCGCAATCACGTCAGGTTATTTGAGAGATGAGAATCTGATGTTTGAAGATTTTTCCTGTTGTTACCTTAACTTACCTTGTTCTCTGCTCTGCTCAGGTTCACCAACTCTGTCTGCTTTTTGGGGTTCTTATTTGTACAATACAGTACAATCAGGCCAAAGAAATGGACCCTGAAGACACACATTCTGAACCATCTAGTTACCATCAAGCCTAGTTCGACCACGGTGTCCTGATGGGCAAGCACAGTCAGGCCTTAAATTCCAATTAAAGAGTTACCAACAACTATCTAATCAGATATCTGTACTGTCTCTCAAGGTGTCGCAACTCACCCGATCTCCATCAACATCTGCTCCGGTCCAGTGCGCCACCATGCTGGCTCAGCTCACCACTCACTCCGTCACCAGGGACTTCCACAGATACTATGCCTTATTCTGTTGAGCTAAACTGCTGTCGCAGCTTTCTGTTACAATGCTCTGTGGTGTTCAGATAAAGAGCTCTCACTTTTCCTTCAGATCAAACCAAAGTCAACCACTATGACTACTCAGAGGAAGAGCTTTGGCATGGACAGAGGCAGTACTTTCTGGTGGACCTGACTTACTCAATTCTTCTTCTTACTCAAGTCTTTTTGTCTCATTTTAAATCTGGTTTTGATCATCTCGATTTTCTTGGCAATATTTCTCAACTGATTGGTGTGCCTCTCACATTGTTAGTTGGAGCTCATGTTGTCACTCAGTTTGTCTCCCTTCAGCTCAACCACCTGCTTGGTGTAATGTTGAAACTGTTATCTCCTCCAATGAGGAGACTGATTTATCTAGTGTGATTGTATGTATCACAATCTGAAGAAGGTTTTGATAAAGAGTAAAGCCTTGTTTTTGCCCTCTCATTGGCCATATAATTGTGGCACTGACTGGAGGTTGCTTAGCATTCTAGTAGACTGTACAATCTGCTGAGGGATAAACCAGAGGCGATGGATAATTACATTAAGGATTCACTAGCTGCTGAGATTATCCGCCCATCCTCCTCACCACTTGGGTCAGGGTTTTTCCTTCATGTCTAAGAAATATGGCTCACTTCGCCCTTGTATTGACTAACAAAGTGTAAAAAACAACAACAAATACCTGTTACCACTCATAGCTCCACTTTTGAGCCTTTGCAGGGAGCCAGAGTGTTTTCCAAACTAGACCTTGGGAATGTGTATCATTTAGTGTGGATCAGAAAAGGGGATGAATAGACATGAATGGACACCTCTTGGGCACTTTGAATAATCGGTGAGGCCATTCAGCCTCACTAGTGTGCTGGCGATGTTCTCAGGGATTTTTTGGTTTCTTTCTGTATATCATGATGATATATAAATTTTTTCCAAAAGTTTGGAAGAACATGTCATCCATGTCTATTCTGTGCTTAAGAGGTTGTTGGAGAAGAAACTCTATGCGAAAGCTGAAAAGTGTGAGTTCCATGCTTCCTCAGTCAGTTTCCTGGGTTATATTATTTCTGATGGCCAGATTCAGACAGATCCTGCAAAAGGGCAGGCGGTTACTAATTGGCCTAGACTGCAGACCCATAAATGGTTGCAATGCTTCCTGGGGTTTGCAAATTTTTACCAACGGTTTATTTGAAACTTTTGCTTGGTTTGGCTGTAACTACGCTGACTTCAGCTAAGGTTTCCTTTGCTTGGTTGTCTGAAGCAAATCAGGCTTTTGAGAAGTTGAAGTTTTTGTTCTCGTCCGCCCAGTCCTGGTTCAGTCTGACCCCTCTCTGTAGTTTATGGTTGAGGTAGATGTTTCAGGTGTTGATGTTGGGGTAGTTCTATACCTACGTTCAGGCCCTGGTCAAAAGCTGCATCCTTCAAAAGCTGCAACCGAGCATACATACCGAATGATAAGAAGTTGAACCCAAGGTTAGGTGGTCTCTGTTTTTAGGACATTTTAATTTCCTCTGACCTACAGACTAGGACGTCAAGCCAGATGCTTTTTCCTGTCAGCAAACAGGGAGAAGCATCTGGCTTGACATCCTAGTCTGTAGGTCAGACTCTATGTCCATCCTCTCAACTAAGAGAGGATACTGATGGTTGCAGTGGTATTCTGGGAAATAGAGTCCGGGAGGCCAATGGGAGTCAGATTACCGCCTGGTCGTTTATATGTCCTGGGACAAATCAGGTCTCAAGTACTCCAGTGGATCCAAACTTTGTTCGCCTGCCGTCCAGGTATGAAATTAAACCACATGGATAGAATATGCACACAATTCCCAGACCAATTCTACTATTTGAAGCATCTCAAAAATGTATTTTGTCAGACATTTTTGACAAAATAATCAATCCTTTAGTAGTTAAACTTCCTGCCTCTTCATCCTACTATTCAAGTGTCCCAGATCAAGCCTGTCACCTCCAGCCAGTTTTACCGTTTGTCCTAGGTCCCGCCACCTGCCTGGTTCATTGATGATTAACTGGAATTCACAGTTCGGCATTTGCTGGATGTCAGGCGTCGGCGTCGAGATTTGCAGTACTTGGTTGACTGGAAGCGGTATGGCCCAGAGGAGGACTCCTGGATTCCTCACTGTCTCATTTTAGATCCCAGTCTGAGTTTCACTGGGCCCACCCAGATAAGCCACGCCATGCGCCTTGACCTACTCTCTTTCCTCCCTATGCTGTCTGACTGTGAATGTTTGTGTGTGGGATGACTGGAGCCAATCCGGAGCAGAGCTGGGCCTTCCTGGGAAACTTACATGTAATCATCGTCTCCACACACCTGTGTCTCACTTACCTGCAATCAACTCCTCCCATCTGGCTGCTTCAATAGACCAGCTGTCCATCTCCGCCAAATTGTCCTCAGCTCTCCTGCTGTATCAACTCAGGTTATTTGCAGAATCTCTGATCTTTGAAGATTTTTCCTGTCCTTACCTTGTTCTCTGCCCCGCTCAAGTTCACCAACTCTGTTTACCGTCCAGCCCAGTCCACTCAAGTCTCTACTCAAGTTCGACAAGCCAGCCACGTGGGATTTTTGTTTTTTATGTTTGACCACACACACTCACCGGGAGCTTGGCTATGTCCATTTTTGGACTTGACAATGACAGTGAACTCATCTTGCAACAAACTGCTTGACTTTTGTTTCCATATTCAGTAACTTTTCAGTAAACTCTGTGAGAACTGTGCTTGAAAAACCTAACATCATCATAGGGATTCAAAGAAAGAAAACACTACTTTTTTACCTGACAAGACAAAGGTTGAGAGAGACACAAACGTTTTCATCTATATCAATGACTGAAAGAATGTAAACACATCCCTCATAGTGTTGCTAAGAAAATTAAGAGGTATGTGTTGTTACCTGCTGCTGCTCGGCCATGGAGTGGATGGAACTGAAGGAGGGGTGTGTATGTGTGTGCTGGCTGGTCATGGCTGGCTCAGCGAGGGAGAAGCCCTGGGCAGTGGAGGAGGAGGAGGAGGAGGAGGAGGAGGAGGAGGAGGAGGAGGTGGGCGGACATCCTGAGCTGCTTACACCTGGGAAGAGAGGGGGAGAGAAAGAGAGAGAGAGAGAGAGAGAGAGAGAGAGAGAGAGAAAGGGAGAGAGTGAGAGAGAGAGAGATGATTAGAGGGAAACTCCAACATTCTAATCTTTTCTTTGCCTTTGGTACAACACTGTTCTATTTTTGCAGCAAAACAATCAGAAACTACATGATCACCCTAGTCTATTACTTGCTATTACCACATCCTATCATAGATTACTATTTTCCGTATTGACCATCCATACTGTATTATCCACTACACATAGCCAAGTTTGGAGGTTTTTCCTTGCCAAGTCCAAAACCGCACCAAGCCAAACACATCAACCTCAGATTTATGCATTTGTGCAATTTCTATGAAAATAATGCTAATTAACAATGTCACCTCCATCAGGACCTCATAAACTGAAGAAAGAGTAATCTCAAGCTGGAGCCTTACTGATGCTAAAAGTAGCTATGCATAGATGCTTTTTCAATACTACACGTTTAAAACAAAACAATATCTACATTTCACACTATCAAAGCACCATGGCTGTGAGCAGTGAGAAAACAGATATTTTCCCAGCAATTAATTTTTATGAACAAAATATTGCACACATGCATAATGATCATTAGCTAATTGTAAAACAAACACTGCTTTAAAAAAGCTTGCTTGCAACTGTATGAAACATTAAATCCAAGAATATTCTTTTAAGTGTATTACTTATAAGACAATTTGTAAGTGATATACAGTTCAACTATGGCCAAATATTCTTTTCTGCCATAAATGAAGACCCTGTTCAAATATAAAGGGAGACTGATAAGATAAGAATCCCTTAATAGTCATGCAGTGGAGAAATTTACATTGTGACAGTAGCACAAGGATAGCAAATAAAGGAACAAATAAACACACACAATATTCACAGTATTTCACATTTTTTCACATTAATACATTAATGGTCACAGATCAAACGTTGCTTTCTCAGTGCTTGTTCTGTGACAATTTTTCCACCTCCAAACTCTAGCAGGTGAGAGCCTGCTTCAGTCCTGTGAAATCCTCAAGGATCCCCAGTGTATGGGTTCAGATGGATACAAACATTACTTACAAAAACAGAGTTCTGCATGATTATACAGTTAAGCCACAAAGTGTTAAATTTTTTGCAATTCTGCCTTGAATGCTGCATGTTTTACAAGCTGCCAAGTTAGTTAACCTAGAATAGAATCTAGTGTCTTCTGACTTATTTTTACAATGTTTTGGGACTCCCACAGTACATTCACAAATTCACTGTGTACGAACTTAGCCAAAACTTGAAAAACATACAGTCCAAGAACATTAAACTTAAAAAAACACTGAAAAGGAATTTACAGAATAAACTAGCCTAAACTAGTGTTTTCAGGAACAATGATTCTGTTTAGGTCATACACCTGGAATTAAATTGAGATGTTATCATACTCTGATAATAAAACTGCAACTGATACTTGCAGATGTTATGCTTTGTTTGATGATATTCTGATTAATCAGGTAGATCAAATCCCTAACAGTACTGCAACAGTGGGTCTTATCACAAATTCAACTATATTATTATTTTTCTTAAAATATTCTTTCAAGAAATAAACAGTCTTGCTTTCGTTGATGGCATACTAGACCTTTATTGTGCAACCACCTAATAGAGACAATGCTAGCAAGGTCGGCTGGTGTCACCAGATATTGAATCTTGTAAAAATTGCTGTTGTTTTTGTAGTTTCTATATGAGATGACAGTTTGAAATACTGTCGGACAATTATTATTATTATTATTATTATTATTTTACAACTTTTATTATTTTACAACGTTGCCCAATCAGAGGCTGTTTTGAGTGTGTGGCTCCACCCATCCAACCATTTTCTATACTATTTATCTGTCATGGCAGAGGGGGGGATTAGAACCTGGGACCTTCTTGCTGTGAGGCAACAGTGCTAGACCACTGCACCACCGTGCCGCCCTGTGTGCGTCATTTAGCTCTCATGGTAATTCAATACCCAAACACTCACTATGCTAACTGTGCTGCTGCTAACTGGGCAGGAAAGAGCACAGTTTAAAGCAAAGAGAGGTCATGCATACACTGTAGAGCTGGGCAGGCTCAGGGCCATTGCTCAGCCTTCCTACTACACAATTTCACGCTTTCATTGATTGTCATGTTATTTTACCACTTACAGTCTTAGGCAAAAACGCGAATGTGCTAACTTTTTAATCAGTGATTTCCAGGTGATCTATCTCTGTGTCTCAGTGAAAGCGCACTTTCACAGCTGATGTTGATTAGCTGATTAAACCACCATGATTTTGTCCCTCTTCTACCTGTCTCTCTCCTCTTGCTCCTCCTTCCACCTGAGTTTCTTCTTCCTCTTCCCTTCTTCTTCCTCTTCTGCCTCCTGTTCCATCTTTTTCCTTTTTCTCTTCTCCCTTTTCTTCTTCTGTTTGCTCTTTTAACCTCTCTTCTGTTTGTCATCTTCTTCCTTGCTCTCCTCTGCCATCTTTCTCCTTGTCCTCCAGCATTTCCTCTATCAGTATTTTCAGGCAATCTATCTCAACTTTCAGCTTTGACTCAACTTTCAGCTTTGACATAAAGTTTAACTTCCATCATTACTTGAAATGTACTTAACTCTTAGCTTCTTTAAGTATTACAGTTCAGTCTCCAATCCTGCCAGTGTTAGTTATTTATCATGTAATGCCTTTCACATTTCTGCATTTCCCGCAATACTTAATCAGATTGAAAAAAATGAAAAAAAGACAATCAGATTAACAGTCAGCATTCATGCTATATTTTCAGCAGGAAATGTACTTTTTCTAATTAAAGTTAAGTATCTTCCCAAGCTTGGCAGGTCTGCATTAACCTTATTAAATGTCAGTCCACAATTTCAACTTTTGACATCCACCTCAATCCATTTACTTTTGCAAAGGAGTTAAAAGAACTGTCTTCACTTGAGGAAACATCCAGCCAGAGTGAGGAAGGGGAATGAGAGGGATGAAATCAACATTGCAATCTTTTGAAATCACATTACACATTAGTCAATCATGAGCATTCTCACTTGATATTTGGGTGAAGGCGGGGGAATAAGTCCAGCACTTTGATCAACTGAACTCTTCTTTTACTTTTGGTCATGTTTTTGCATATTTCAGGGTGGGGGTCCTCAACCTTTTGTAACTGAAGGCCCATTTCCGATGGGACAGGCCAGTGATGTACATCACTGAATGGAGGTTGTTTGCATCTAGCAATAACATGTATTTGGTGAGCCATTATAAATGGCTTTATTATTATTGTATTTATAATTATCACATGGCATCCATTTTAAAGCTTTTGTCTCCCTCCACATTTTTGTAATGTCTAACTATTTTATACCATAAGCCCAGTGTATGACCTGTAATGTCAGTTATTGGATCCAGGTTATTTTTTGATTTTTTTATGAAACTCTTTATCTACAATCATGTTTTCTATTGGTTGTTGAGAGACTTCTTTTCCATTGTCTTTCCATTTTGCATCTGCAATATATGTATCTCAGCTGTGCAGCATAAAAGCATTCTTTTAATTTTGGTAGGGTCATTCCACCTCTGTTTTGGGGAAGCTGAAGAGTTTCACATTTTCCTGTAGGTCTTCTTGCTCAAAATTAATCTAGACATCATTTTGTCCCATTTCACAAACTGGCTTTGGGGGGCATCTACTGGAAGAGACTGAAATAAGTAAAGAAATCTGGGTAACACTTTCATCTTAATTTCAAAATTTAAATTAAAATCCAGGGGCAAGTTAGACCATCTTTCAATATCTTTTTGCACATCTTGGTTAACATTACTGAACTTTCCAATTTGAGAAGGGTTCTCCTGATATTAGCTTGGGTTTGCCTTTCATAAATCCTGTTTGGTTGTCATCTATTAAGCCTGGTAAAAATGAGTTTAGTCTTTTGAAATAATGGATGTGTATATTTTGTAATCACCATTCAGTACTGAAATAGGTCTATATTTTGCAGTTATCCATGACTGAGGTTATTGCTTCTGCCCAAGTTGGTGCTGACATTTTATTTTCTTTTTGAGTCCAGTTAAAGGATGTCTGAAGTATTGGCATCAGCTTTTATTTATAGCTTTAATCACTTTAATTAATGATTAATAATTGTTTTAATTCTTCTCTTGTGATTTCAGCTGTTACTATATCATTCTGAATGTTGCCAACTGATGGTGATTCCAATTAATTTAAAAAGTTCCCATTTCCTCTTCATCTGAAACTGGGGGCTGTGTGTATAATTCTCCATAAAATTCATGAAATATTTCTCATCTCTTCTGGATTATGAATCATCTCGCTGTGGTGTGCTGGGGAGGCAGCATCAAGAAGAGGGACGCAACACGGCTGGACAGACTGGTGCGGAGGGCAGGATCTGTGGTGGGCACAGAGCTGGACCCTAGTGTTAGTAACAGAAAAACGGACCCTGGATAAGATCCTGTCCATACTGGACAATGCCTTCCACCCTCTGCTCAGGACTCTGATCAATCAAAGGAGTGTGTTCAGTACCAGGACACTGGCCACCACAGTCTGGTAGAACATCAGCAGCAGTGTTTTGCAAATGTTAAAGGACCCCAGCCTCCTCAGGAAATACAGACGACTATGTGTTTTTCTGTGGATGGTGTCTATGTTCATTCACCAGTCCAGTCTGTCATCCAACTGCAGACCCAGGTACTTGTATGTCCTGACCACCTTCACCTCCGTGCCCTCAATCAAGACCGGTGCTGAAGTCAACCACCAACTCCTTGGTTTTGGATGTGTTGAGTTGCAGCTTGTTAGCCCTGCACCATTCAACAAAGTCCCCCACCAGGCTCCTGTACTCCCCCTCCTGTCCATCCTCAATGCATCCCATTATCACAGTATCGTGTGAGTACTTCTGCATGTGGCAGAGCTCCGACTGGTACTGGAAATCAGACGTATAGAGTGTGAACAGGACTGGGGAAAGCACTGTGCCCTGAGCTGCTCCAGTGCTGCTCAGCAGGGTGTCAGATGTGCAGTCACCCAGCTTAACAAACTGCGGCCTCTCTGAGAGGTAATCCTCGATCCGGAAGATCAGGTTTGGGTCCACTCCCATGTTGTGCAGCTTGTCTCTCAGGAGGACGGGCTGGATGGTGTTGAAAGCGCTGGAGAAGTTGAAGAACATGATCCTCACAGCACTGCTCATTGTTGAGGTGAGAGTGGGCCTTGTGCAGCAGGTACAGGATAGCGTCGTCCACCCCTACCTTTGCCTGATAGACAAACTGCAAACTGCAGTTGGAGAAGCTTCTCCCTTGACAAGGGTACCATTGCTTCTTTGCCTCTCAATTTGCACCATATCAACAGGATAGATAAAAATACACACACTAATGTGTACAAAGAGTTAAAAACAACGAAAAAAACACAATTATCAGAAAGAAGTGGACGGAGCTACTGGAGAAGTCGCCACTCACGTCGCGCCAGAGGTGGAAGTCATTCACAAACAAGGATTCAGCAGGCTTCAACATCTTAGAAAGCCCAATTTTATAAAGGATAGTACTACATGGGCTCAGAAAGACTGTTATTAATGAGCAAGCAGCTCCATCAGCTCAGCTGGCCAAAATCAAAGCTGCAGTTAGAAGCATGTTTCATGCTTCACAAAGGTGAATGAAATCACTTAAGCTAGTTCAGCTCAGTTTTAAGAAGGACTGAGACCACACATTTGTTTCATCAACACAAAGCCTGTAGTATTTCAATAACTGATAATCGCACGCTCAACTCTGTGTGCATTTTTGGGAGATAATCAGGATGTCGCAGTAAAATTAATTAAACCCATCTTGAGTTATAAGCAAATGTGTGAGAGGCTGCACTCAAGTGCATGAATCAATATTCCACTTGACATTTTGGTTAATACTTGTCCCCATAGCATGAATACATAAACTGGTGAAATTCTGTCCACTGACTTTTGAGGTACACTTTTTTGGTATTTGTGGCACCCCCTGTATGTTGGGCTCAAATTGTTTGGAAGGCCAATTCCCAAACATGATGTGTAGATATGTCCCCAGCTTTTTTAAGATTGGACAGAAACTGTAGATTAACAAGAGGAATTTTTAAAATCTCTACTTAAGGTTAGGGTTCATCAAATTCATCAACAAAAACAATCAAATCAAATGTTAGATTTTCATTATTGAAAGACATTTTTTGGCTTTCAGTCTTTATTTTGATAAACAGCTTAGACAACAGATAAGAGATGGGAGGAGAGAGATGGGGATGACATAGCAAAGGACCACAGGTTGAAATCAAAGCAACACTGCTGCTGAGGACTTAGGACCTCTGTTCATGTTCATATAACAATGTGAACTACCACGGCACTGCAAATTTGCTCTTTAAGAATGTTCATTTTTCTATTCATCTATTACAAAAGATGTGAAAAACAAAACACAACAAAACAAAAAATAAATTACTGTTTAGTTCCCAGCTGTTCCAGCCAAGATTTTTCATCAATTCATTTCACAATCTTCAGTTTTACTTTTATGGGGCTTTTTTCACTCTTTTACTGAGTTCATAATGGGTACATATTGGATGAAATGTTGAGAACCAGAATAAGTAAGTAAGTAAGTACATTCTTGAATTTCACTTGGGATCAATAAAGTATCTATCTATATATCTGACTCATCATATATTAGGGTATTTTTTACATCAAATTCAGTAAAAAATTGTCTTCTATTGCACAATCTAAGTATCTAAGCAAATACACTCACACATTTTGCTCCATGATCTTCTGAGACATGACATGAATACCATGGAGACACAACAGAAGCATCTGTTTTGATTTAACTTGCTCTATTTTCCAAATTGTTTTATGTTGCAAATAAATACATTTTAAATATGTCAATACATTCAGCAGTCTTCTTTTTCTCACGGCATCTTAATTTAGGCAAGAGCAGTTGTTTTTGAGGTTGTAAGAGAAGTATGAGAGCACCTCATCTACAATCTCAATGAAATGAAACTCTAGGCTGAGTCACACAGCTGTTAACATCACCAAGGCAACCTTTGATTGCAGCTGGGAACAGAGCTCACTGACAGCTAATTAGTGCAGTGTGGCACTCACATGTGTGAATTCACACACAGGACCTAGACATTCATTATTTGGGAAAATGTGCCTATTGAAACTAATTTCAGTATAAAATCTTAATCTATGCATAATACTTTCATTGTGAACATGTTAGAATAGCTTTATAATTGTAGGTTCCTCTTCACCACTTTTATGTTCCCTGCACATTTAGACACATTTAGACTATTCAGTACATCTCTTTCCAAATGGATCCCTGAGATTTTAATAAATCCTTGTAGCTAAATTAGGTTAAACGTGAACAGGAAAACCATTCAGCGGCTTTGAACCTCTGTGTTGAACTACATGTGTATAGTGGAGAGAGAGAATATCTGCCTAGTACTGAAAAGTCAGCATAGTCTCTTTAAGAGACTGAGAGGCACTCACAGCACTTCCTCAATCTGGCATCCCTCTTCAGACACTGCCATTGGTCAGGGCCCCCTCTTTCACTGTCAGCTGATTTGCTATTGGTATCCAAGGGATGGCTGGCCAGCACTCTATAAATAAACTCAGTGCTGTCTCAGCAGCCAACCTACAATACTCATTAGCTACTTCTCTCCCTCCTCTTCCACTTCTCTCCTACAAAGCAAGTAGTTTCCAATAGTAGGCTTTGTTCTCAGCAGTTCAACATACTCTCCCCTAGCAACCCAATCCAGAGTCACTGTCTCCTCCCCTTTTCGCTATCATCCTTCCCACTTTTGTCGAACCTCTCAACCTCTGAACCTGATTCTCTCTTCTATTTATTCATGCATCATCCATACTGCACTAATACACTAATATCTTTCCTCCTTCCTGACTACTATGAGATGACTGCTCAGTATATCTCAGTAGGTGGCACTACAATTAACCAGAAAAAAGACAAAAATAAGACAAAAGACCAACAATAAATAAAACGAGCCATGGACACCCTGGGGGGTGCAAGTGAAATTAGGATATACAAGTGAAATACCTGTCAATTAAACAGCAATACATAACATCACCAAAGCAGACAATCCAGGGATGAATGATGTATCAATATAAACTGCCCAGTGGCTGTAGCCACCAACACATTAAAGCAAAGACAGCTGCACAGTGTAGATAGAGAACTACATCTATGGTGTGGCGTGGACACATAACACTGTGTTGCAAAGCAACATAGTGGTTGTTGATGTGTCTGAGTACAAAGTGTGTGTACTCACCTATCTGAATGTGAGCCTTGTGCACAGCAATGTCGCAAAGACTTAATATTATAACTACACCTCTAAGCTTCTCTGCCCCACCGCGCTGAGTTATCAAACATTTTAAGCTGTCACAACTTTGACAGTAACTCTCAGAAATTACAGAAAGGCCTCACTTAGGGTAGAGGTTCATAAGTAATTTAGCAAATGTAGAAATCCCCACAAGAGGATGCACAGTGAGCATTTAGAATTTAACAAATCCCAATATAATCCGTTAGTAATGGAACACTGAGGTGTTGATTGGCATCACCTAGCATTTTCACTGGGTTATACATTAAATCACTGAATGATTAAGGTGAATGAAAAACACAACTTTATGCTGAACCTGCTGTGCTTGAGCCATTGTACCGAAATTTCGTTTGCAATGAAAATCCAAATGACAAATAAAGAAAGTCTAAGTCTAAGTCTAAGTCTAACTACCCTGGGCTTTATGTCCTTCCATCCATTTTCTATACAATCACATAGGGCTGTCTATCACAGGGCTGACACACAATGACAGACAACCACAGACACCCACAGTTACACCTTGGGGCAATGCAGAGTAGCCAATTAACCTAATGTACATGTTATTGTAGGAGGAAGCTGGGGTACCCGCAGAAAATCAACGCAGGCACAGAAAGAACAAGCAAACTCTGGGAGTTGGAATTCTCTTGCTGTGAGGTGACAGTGCTAACCATTGCACCATTGTGCCAATCCCTGGGCTTCATGTTCCACTTACACTAATACAGCTTGCCTGGTTACACTCGGTTTTGAACATGATAACTAGCTAATACAGCAACAGAGACTAAATACATAATTTAAGGAAAGTCTTCAAGATGATTCTCAGATGATACACTTTTGTATATGTTTGAAAATGGCTTTGTTACTGAGCTCCAAACAGTAGTTTGGAGGTTATTTAAAATACTAGGTCCTAGCTGGACAACACATACAATTCAACAGAAACATCAGCCAATCTGATCTGTCTGTGCTTTGTCATAGCTGACAAAATACTACATAATAACATGTCAAACACTGTGAGAATTTTAAAGAAATAATATAACCTCAAATCCACAATATATATCAGATTAGTAATATAAGCAAAGTTATAAGCAAACTACTACTGCTTAAGTTCTTATTTAAATCACGTAAGACTAACCCAGCCAAAAGCCATTGTGATGTGTTAGATGGAGAAAGTTTTACTGTTCCTGCTCAGTGTCATGATCCCAGGTAAATAACTCATCATGATCATCATCAGGTTTTTAAAATCAACTTTATTGCAAATAAACACAATCTGTAAATACAACACAGTCATTTCTATCTCAAGAAATGTGTTTGCACATACCCTGTTTGCGATAGGGTTTTTGGAATACCCTGGTTATATGTCACATGTAAGTGTCATATGCTGGACTAAGCCTTATCCCAGTTTTGAAAAACCTGGATGTGCTACAGGGGGTACTCAGACACAACTGCATATAAATGATCAAATAACTGGATATTGTTAGAGGGGATATGAATGACCAAGTTTTCGCATTGTACATAAGCGTTGTGTCACAAATAAGATCGAAACCACAAAGCCTATAAAAACTCTCAGTGTGATAGTCCTAGGTAAGCAGTGACACAAAGCTTTGAACTAAAGCTGTGATTCAACAACATGATTGCAAACAGATACACTCTATACATAAACCGAGGTTAAGATGCTTCTGTGCAAATTGAAAACATTTAAATGTCACCCAAAAAACTGACTGACTTCATGAATATTCACTTCATAAAAAGCAGACCTTAGCTTCACTGTTGGCTTTCAGTTGTATGCAGAAGCAGCTGAAGGAGCACAAAGAGGTGGAACAGTTGAAAGAGGGTCAAGGATGCATGATATACTATAAGCTGGGCACTATATTGTATTGTTTGACTAATGGCGGGGAGCTTAACTGCATAGCTGACTTAACTATGTCAGAAGCAGCAGCTGAAGGAATATTATGGGGCAGTCGTGGATCAGCGGTTAGGGTGTCGGACCCGTAACCGGTGGATCGCTGGTTCGATTCCCTGTACCGGTGTCCATGGCTGAGGTACCCTTGAGCAAAGTACCTAACCCCCACTTCTCCCCGGGCGCTGCACGCGGTCGCCCACTGCTGTTTGCTGTGTGTGTGTGCACGTCACTTGGGTGGGTTAAATGCAGAGCACAAATTTCATTGGAGTGAGTTCCCTCCAATGACGAAATATGTCACTTTCACTTTCTTTCATTAAAACTGGGAGCTAAACCGCAATTCATCACTATGGAGCTGCACTGCATTGCTTTACTAAGGGCAGGGAGATAAGCTGAACTGTTGGCTTTAATTTGTATGAAGGAAAGATTCTAACTACTATGAATGAGGCCGAAATATTTTCAAGTTTGAGTGGAGTTTCTATCTGAAAGTAAGAATGAGCAGCTAAGACCTCAAAGTGCTTGAAAAACTGTCTGTGTCCTTTATATGTGTGTGTGAGTGAAAGCTTATCTCAATCAGCTGTGTGCTCCCAGCTGCAGTCAAAGGTTGCCATAGTGATGTTAACTACCAGGGGTACTCCTGAATCACAGAATGAGAATAACGCATAGTCTCACTTTTCATACTTTTGCTTCTAAAGCAAAGGCAGTAACTCCTATCCCCTAAATTCTTACTGATTGACATATTTGCTGATGATATATTTGTGATAGGCTAATATTAGTTGATGACACCCCCTTATCAGATGCTTATATTCTTAAATACCAGATAAAGTTAATGCAGTCTTCATAATAAGGACCAATATCATAGTCCTGCAGCATATCCTGATTAACGCAACTCTAAGTACATTTAGAGCCTTTCCAGTGGAGTTTAAAGCTATTGCCTTATCTGGAGTGGCATTTTAAATATACGGTCATGTAAATCTGGTGGACAAAATATTAGGAACATTATACAATACAGTATTCAACAACACTTCTAGTATTGTAGTTTATCATAGCCTATCAATATAATACAACCTGCGGCTGAGGCTGTTCTGCACACCAGATGTACAGTTTCTGAGCTACATCCCTGACTAAGCCACTGACTATGTTGGCCATGACCATGGTCCCTTATCACACATTATCAAAAGCTATTTTGTTCTAGAACTTAAACACAAATACATATACTGGATAATTTTGTGAAATGGATAGCTAGAATGGATGGAGTATTTTGAGTCTAATCTTGTATAGCATTTAGGGACTGCAGAATGAAAAATAAGAGAATAGTAAACCTTATCGGAGGAACAGCAGCAGCTTCAGCCTTCCATCAGCATCCACACACAATGCAAACGCACACAGTATTGAGTGTAAATCCATGAGTTTTGGCTGCAACCACTAATTTGCCTCTTCAAAACTTGCAAGGTTCCTGCACCTTCCTAAACATCAAATTCAAGTACTTTTTAAGGACTTCCCATTCCCAGATCCCTAAATTTCAAGGTCCCGACATAGTAGTTTGAAAATCAGATACTGGAAATTTTATTTATTGAGAACTAAAAAAGCTACAGAAGTTCACAGATAGCATTAAAAAGAGAAAAAGTTTAGAATGTGTGAATGCTTCTCAGGTGTGCAGAGTTATCCTTAACTGATGACAATGTTACATTAACAATAATAAGCACAAATAAAATCTTTACTTACAGAGAAACCTTTAAAGTCCTTTACAGGCAGAAATTAAATACTGATAAAATAAAAAGTGAATGTAAAACATCAACAAATCAATTCAAATTGACACCCCCCCCGATAAAACGTTTTTATTTCCTTGGGAAGGTGGATCCAAATCCAAGCAAAGGCTCACTTATAAGGGTTGAAAGATCTGTATAGCAAGGAGCTAGACCACGAAACAGCCAATCAATAAAATGGTGAAATCCATTTTCCTGTATACAAGAAGCCAGTGTAATGGTATTTAACAAGTATAACTGGTCACACATCTTTAACTCTGATTAAAATCATGGAAGTAAGCTTCTGAAGGGGCTAACACATTTTTGGATGACAAACAGCATACAGAGACGACCATGTTAGACATATCAGCAAGTTTAGTATGTTGTCACGGGTAATAGATAGTAAAAGATGCAGTGCAACCATATGACAAGGATTTACACGGTTAAGTGTAAGATATCTAGCAATATAACTGGTCCCAAAAGTGACACTTGAGGCACACTACTTAATGAAAAAAGAGATGGTTGTTTCAAAAAAAAAAAAGAGAGAGAGAAACTGAACCTTTTATCTTACAGATTAGACCCTGTCTCCTGAGCAAAGGTAAATCACTTTATGTAGTGCCCAATATAACCACCAAACACCTAAAACCTGTGACAAAGAACGCTTTTACCAGGTGTTTCTAAGATTGCAAAGAATGGTCGTTTCAAATTGTGATGCTGCTGAAGCAACACTGAAATGTTTTAAAAAAAAAGCTGCTGTAATCCACAGTCAAAAGAGCTGTCTTGATACACTTCATTCAAAATTCAAAAGAATTACTTAGATGAGCAATACTGATCATAAAGGCCTAACACAACAAATAGCTACCAACACAGACATGAAGACTAATGCATAATACAGCTTGTCTCACTTTAGACAGTACCCCCTCAAGAATAGAATTTCCCTTCGGGGATAAATAAAGGAATTCTGATTCTGATTCAACATAGTTTTGTCATAGCAATGCTACACCCCTTCACTTTTCCAGCAGTTGGGAAAAAACACACAAGTGCTTTTATTTTGGTCTTAAGAAAGATATTCAGGGAACAGTGTAATATAATAATATTGACCACTGCAGGGTATTGTGGGTTGCCACACTTTAAATATCTGATAAAAAAAACTGATGTCTTGGTTTTTGCAGTATTTGTGTTGTGAGAGCAACAATTCTAGTGACAAGTCTCTGATCAGCCAGTGGTCTGTGGGGTTTTACCTCACTTTTTAGTACTTGAAAACTTGACCAAGGTGTTAACAAAAAAGTTCCAGTTACTAACCAAAACGGAAAACAAAAAAAGGAGTGAGTAGATTCAAGACAAGCCATGTTGTGCAGGAGGTTAGGAACCCTGACAATTGTGAGAGTGATTTATTAGAACTGTAACAAGTATCTAGAGGTTCAGTACAGTCAAACAGAAATTACACTACATAGACAAAAGTATTAAGTCACCTGACAATTACACCGACTTTAATGACCTTGAATTCTAAATACACAGACAGCTTTGCAGCTGTAACAGCTTCCACTCTTCTGAGAAAGCTTTCCACAATATTTCATGGGGGATTTTTTCCCATTCATGCCGTAGAGCAATAGTGAGGTCAGACACTGATGTTGGATGAAAAAGCCTGGCTCACAATCTCAGTTCTAGTTCATCCCAAAGGTGTTTGATGGAGTTGAGGTCAGGGCTCTGTGCGGGCCAGTCGAGTTCTTCCACACCACTCTCGTCCAACCATGCCTTTAAAGACCTTGCTTTGTGCACTGGAGCACAGTGATGCTAGCGAAGGCCATACCCTGAACTGTTGGCCCAAGGTTTGGAGTGGGGGTGGGGGGTGTTCTCAAAGCGACATGTGAAGGCATATTAGTCTGTTGCTCTGCAGAGATTACTTTTTTTGGTACAAATAATGTAAAGTCTCATCCCACTACCTATTAACCTACCATCAAAGGTTAGAACGACACAGTAAGCTGAAAGGGGATTTAAAACCAACTTTCTACAATGTCTGGAGAAAAGAACTCCAGGAAAACTGAGACTGAGACCTCAAAGATGGCTTGCAAATCACCTAGCCCACAGGAAGAAACCTCCCTGAAAACCTAACCAAGCAGTCACGGAAACAGCTAAGCTAATGGTGGCGATATCAAAATCACAAGAACTACACAACATGATTGATTCTTTGTCCACCAACATAAATGGCCAAGTCGATGCTGTCTATGTGGAGCTCATGGCTAAAATCAAACCACTAAGCGCTTGCTATGCCGCTCAGCAAGCTTGTTTGACTAGCCTTGAGGAGACCATACGCACATACACCAGCAAGGTGACTAATCTGGAGACCCAAGTCCTCCTGCTGAAGGATAAAGAGGTCAAACTTAACCAGAAGCGCCGCTGCAATATCAGAATCAGAAGGAGAGGTTTGAAGTGGGCTCTCAGCCAGCTAACTCTGTGGTTAAGCTATTTCAAGAAGTCTTGTACCTTGAATACTGCACCAACTGTGTATATCCCTCCATCTACTAATGGCAAAGTGGCCTGTGACCTTACTGCTCTCAGCTGTGAGCAGGCTGCAGACACAGCACCCCAATGCCCTCATCTCTGGAGACTTCAATCATGCCACTCCTTCACCTTCTCTAACTTCATTCACCCAGTATGTTACCTGCCACACCAAAGACAATAAAATACTGAACCTTTTCTATGCCTACACCAAGGAGGTATACACATCACTTCCCCTCCCCCCGCTGAGCAGAGCTGACCACAACCTGGTGCTCTTCCAGCCTGTGTACAAACTTCTGGTACATAGGCAGCCAGCTGTGAGGAGGATCGGAAAGGGGAAAAGGTGCTACAGGAAGAAGATGGAGGACCAGCTGCAAAACAAGAACATCAGCGGAGTCTGTCCCCCACTTCTCCTGTTGTGAACTTCATGGACTGGTCAGGAGAACCACCTCCAAGTCAACGTTGGTAAAACCAAGGAGCTGGTGGTGGACTTCAGCAGGTGGCAACTTACCCCACTTGCACTGGTGAACATCCAGGGAACAGACATCGACAGAGTCACTTCCTACAGAAGGAGAGGTACCGCCACTCCTTCTTGCCCACCGCTGTCAGACTCCACAACATTCACAGCTGATAGACTGGACGTTTAAGCTGATGAATGTGTTAACTGGACAATGAAACATGTGCAATAATGGGACAAAAGGGTCATGCCAGACCTGTGCAATAATACATGTGTAGTAATAATTGCGCAATAATCCTTACTCATGTAACACTACTACAAGGATCAGTACCTACTTACTTAGTCCCTGAAACAGATCTGTGCAATGATTAATCCATCCACTAATCATAACTTGAGGGACTCTAGTGTAAATAGTCTTTTTTCTTTTCTGTACTGTGTACAGCTGCAGGTACTTTTTCCTGTGTATTTATTCTTTGTGAATGCACACTTATTCTTTTTGAATGCAGGTACTTGTTTTCTGTGTATTTATTCTTTTTGAATGTACATCCTTCCCTTATCCTTGCATGCTTTGCACCCTCTATATCCTGTTTGCTGCTGTAATTTCCCAGTTATGGGACTAATAAAGGATTACATTATCTTATCTTATCTTCCTGGATCTGCTGCCCACAGAAGCGAAACACAGAAGAACCTTCAGAGAGGTTTAGGAGCTCCTGCACAACTGCCAAGATGTGAGATTCAGTATGCTTTGTTCAGCATGGCTCAGGATCTCGTCTCTCCATGGAGAGAAAACATTTACAAACCCAGCTGGTGCCGAAGACTAAGTTCTGACAAATTTGTTCTGGAGCAGAGACATCTTAATGATAAGTACTCTTTATCAGTCTTTTGGCTAGTTGTTAATAATTGTAGTAAACTGATGTAAACGTAAAGCTGGGTCTGGAAAATGGTGCTGACCTAATGTTGCAGCCTACCACACAGCAGAAGAAACTGTTCTTTATTTGATCCCGCTCCTTAACAGCTGAGAAATGATTATTTGTGGATTTGTATATCTTCTATCTCCATACACTGTTGTTTGTGGTGATATAATGTTTTAACACACTAATAGGATACTTACGATTGAGACTCTTTGCTGTTCTCTGCTAGGAGCTATCCAACAAGCCGAGTTCTAAGAGGTTAGGAGAAGAATAGCAGACCCTAGTTCACATGCTGCGTCATAGTTAATTTAAGATGTGGGTCGGGGTTATCTCTATGTACCACATGTCACATACACAGGTTACTCTGGTCACTCTTTTTTTCTCATTTTATGTTTTCCTAAATTATTTTTCTTTTCTAACTGTGGTATTGTGCTTTTACTACTAGTTACCATTATCTTAGCACTCACATATTATTATACAATTCAATCTTGTCTAACTAACCAGTTACGGCTATGTCTGAAAACATGATGGTAAAGCAGTATTTCCCTCCAGTACTTTCATTAAGTACTATGTTAAAGGGCTTAATAATACAGTTAAACGTAATAGAATATTTACATACCTTCAGAGTTTTAAACCAGTTATTTTATCCCTTCAAGATATTCACCTCTGGATTACAGAACAAGTTGCATTAAAGAAGAACTGGATAACTCAAATTATAATTACCATTCAAGCTTTAATTCAAGAGCTAGAGGTGTCACAATAGTCGTCAAGAAAAGCCATTTGCCTCCACTCATGTTATTTTGGTTGTTAACAGTCATTTTGTGATTTTCTTCAGGAAACTATTTAACATATCTGTTATCAAAGTTAATTTGTACACTGCCTGACCTTAATAATCACCACTTAATCTTTGGTGGTAATTTTAATTGTCTCCTCGATCCAGACCTAGATAGGTCAGGAACCAGACGATCTACCATGACCTCCAAATCAGCCATGGTTATTAAGTAATTTCTCCAAACATATAACATCATGTCATGTGATCAACCCGACGTTTAAATCCTACTCTTTTTTTTTCTCACCAGTACATCACTCATACTCAAAGATCAACTACTCTTTACTAGAAAACGTACCTCTAATACTTGTAATCCCCTGATATAAATGCTATCCTATCAAATTTGAATATCCTGATAAGTTTGTGTATCGTCCCGACAGCTCAATGGATGACATCATCACCACTGCGCTCTCACACACCTAGACAAAAAGCCCTGTGAGAGACCCCTATGTTCAAAAACTGTTCATAGACAGCTCAGCATTCAACACCATTATCCCTCAGCATCTGGTTGGAAAGCTGAGCCTGCTGAGCCTGAACACCTCCCTCTGCAACTGGATCCTGGACTTTCTAACTAACTGAGAGAACTCAGAAGGTCCAGACAGCAACAACATCTCCAGCACCACCACACTGAGCACTAGAGCCACACAAGGCTGTGTGCTCAGTTCTCGACTGTTTACACCTCTGACTCATGACTGTGTGGTACAGCATGACTATCACATCATTACGTTCGCTGATGACACAACTGTGGTAGATCTCATCAGCAAGAACAACGAGTCAGCTTGCAGAGAGGCGGTGCAAAGTCTAACGACTGGTGCAAAGTCAACAATCTGTCTCGAAAGACCAAAGAGATGGTTGTGGACTTCATAAGAGCACAGAGTGATCACTTTTCGTTGGTCCTTCAACACCAGCTCCACCGTTAAGAAAGCTCCATTTCCTGAGACAACTGAGGAAAGCTCATCTTCGTCCTCCCATCCTCTCCACTTTTTACAGGGGGACCATTGAGAGCATCCTGTGCAGCTGCATCACTGCCTGGTATGGTAAAGGACCTGCAGTGGGTAGTGAGAACAGCTGAGAAGAACATCTGGGGTCTCTCTCCCCTCCATCAAGGATATTTACACTACACACTGCATCTGCAAAGTAATCAGCATTGTGGATGACCATGCACACCCATCACACAAACTGTTCTTTTGCAATCTGGCAAAAGATAACTGAAGCATTCGGGCTCTTATAGCCTGACTATGCAACAGCTTTTTTCTCCAAGCCACAAGACTCCTCAATTCTCAGAGGCTGGGCTGATCGTCACTACACAAGACAACATTGCACATTGCCATTTTACACCTCATACTGTTACACATACAATGACTCTTCAACCTGCACTTCATACTGTTTATGCTGTTTAAGATAACTATCTTATCTGCACTTTATGGCTGTCTCATACATACTTCACACAGAACTGTGTTCTGGTCAATGTAGCTCCTTTTATGTTTACTGTTTCTCTGTTTTTGTTGTACTCTCTTGCACTGTGTATAGTCTCTGTGCACCATATATAGTCTCCAGAGTCTTTGTGCACTATGCATAGTCTTTGTGCACTGTGTATAGTCCTTGTGCATTATGTATAGTCTTGGGTTGTTTACACTATGTACAGTTATGTAAAGGCTGTATTTGACTTCTCATGTAGTGTAATGTAACACCTGGTCCCTGGAGGAATGCTGTCTTGTTTCACTGTTCACTGTACAACTGTAAACAGCTGAAATGACAATAAAAAATCACTTGACTTGACTTTGTGACATTTAAATATCAACGACAGTGGAACAGCATAAAAATTTTGTGAATAAAAAATGTTGTTAACCAGAACTATGTATGTGCAGTTGTTTGTCTTACAATACAATTTTAACTTCTAATATGTTGACTTAGTCTGACAGAAGCATTTTACATGCCAACAGAGCAAACAACAAATACTCCACATTAATCTATAACAATTAATACTGTTTGAAATATCAGCTTCATTCATTTTCATTATACAGTGTTTGGAGCCCCCAAACCTTCTGGCACTGACACACTTAGTGTGATTGCTGACTGAAGTCTGTGAGGGTTTAGTGCTTAGGGCATAGCAAGGATAGACCAATAGTAAAATATGCTTGTATGTAGCTGAAGTGTCTGCATTACCTTTTATCATGTATCATCCTCTGCTCTCTTTGTGTTACATATGAATAAGATCTGAAGGTTGGTGTCTCAGTTTGATGTGCATGTTGTCTTTCACAAAAAATTCAGTAATGTGGCACCTTTCTATTGGGTAGTGCAGAGGTGTGGGAGTGTTGTGTTGTGATATTTCCAGAAGCACTTGAAAGTTTAATGGGCTCTTTCTTGCCCCACGCTACATCTTTCCACCAAATTTCATGGAAACTGGACCTGCAACTTTTCAGTAATCTTGCTAACAAACAAACCAATAAATATTACCTGAATCAAGATGTCCTTGGCAGAGAGCTCGAAATAAATGAAAGTAATAAACAAGGAGGAAAATAATGAGTGAGAACAGGGCAGGTAGAGAAAGTTGAACAAGCAAGCCACAAAAAGTCAAGGTTCAAATTTAATTCCCAGCTGAATGTTAAGGGCCTGGAATGAAGGGTGCTACACTGAATACACGGAATCCACAGAGCCAGGTGGACCTGTGCAGTAGTAAACATTAAACCCCAAAAAATTAGAGTACACAACAGCTGAATTTCTCCTCTAGGGATCAGTAAACGCTTATCTTAAATTGTGATTGTTATACTTTTATTGGATGCACCAGTGTGTCTAAAATTTAGCAGATCTGATTAAAAAATATCTAAAAATATTTTAACAAACATGAACTGGGTGTGTAGACAGGATATTATCTTGTATGTGTGTGCATGTGTGAGACTGTGCTGTGTAGCCTATTCCTTTCACATTCCTTACATGTAAATAAGAGAAGTAGAGAGTGACATACTGTAACCTCAAAGCATCGCTCTCTTCATTTAGAATTAGGGTACTGATTATTTGTTTTGCCGTATGTACTCTCCATTACACCTTTACAACACAAGCCAGCACTCACCCATACATACTCACACACACTGCTGGAAAAGGATAGCATGCAAGATGCCACCTGCTTATAAGGAGCAATAACCATCCCCATGAACGCTCACACATACCAATGAAGAAGCCATCAATAGCAATTTGGGTTCAGCGTCTTGCCCAAGGACAGTTCTACACACACAGGGGCCAGGGAATGAACCACTGACCTTCTGATTAGTGGATGACCTCTCTATCTCCAGAGCCTCAACTGCATCGTCCTCATGCTTTCTCTGCTTTTGGTAATGTTGTGACTTCTCAGTCTTTGTTAAGAGCAGTGTACACTGTGCAAGGACCTCAATGGTCAATGGATGTGCAGGGCAATGTTTGTGTGGCCCACATACCCAGTGCTTTGAAGTACAGCTAATGAAAGAGTTGTTCTGGATATTTAGTACTTTTTAGTAAAAGTAAAAGTACTTTTTTGGAAAAAGTTGATCCACATACTAATGACCCACTCAAAATGGATATGTGGTGGTCCACATATCCTTTTAGAGTGTGGGCAAACTATTGACACAACTGACACAAACTAACAAACACCAGAAAAAAAATAAAAAAAAGTGATATCTAATATGCAAGTAGTGGTAAAGCAACACAATTGTTCAGCACAGGCAGTATGCTCACATCTCTCATCTCCCAGCTCAATATCCCCAGCTGACAACTGCCACTGTCTGTCTGACCTCAAAGGTGGTTCCTGCTGCACAATGGCAAAAGAACAAACACCCCGGGTCACACAGACATCTAGCATGAGCCAATTCAAACCAGAGCAGAAAAAATTCAGCCAAGACTGTTCACATTCAGGCTAAAAAAACTGACCAAACTGTTACACACATGCATTAATAGCATCAACGCAACCACTCAATGCCAACACATACTGAATGCACGCAGTGTCATTGCGGCATTGTCATACCGTGAATGTTCATCATACTGACATACACACACCAACAGGACATATCAACTAACCACATCCAACCTCCATAAATTACAAACAGAAATAATCATAATACTGCAATGATAAAGTGCACACAGTTTCATTAACATATTTATTCACACACATACACTCTAATGAGAGCATCAACAACCACTACAGGCTCACACACTTGTGGCTATACTATTAAGTAAAAAAGACATAATACAGTTCTCAACCAGTGATATTGTGTGTGTGTGTGTGTTTGTACTGACTTTTGTTTTTGCGTAGCAAAGCTGAGCTGATCCAGGGCTCTGATTGGACCATCCTGCAAGAGGGCACGGTCTTGTCCTCAACGGATGATGATGTGATCACCATGGAAATGCTTGGAAATTGTTCAGTCCAGCAGGGAAATTCTTTAAGTCTAAATACTTTGACAGACGTGTGATGATTGTGGCAGTTTAGGTAACTGTCATCAGATGTGTTTTCAATCCCAGAGTTCACTTCAAGTGTTTACATCCAACTGGCAGGAAATAGCAGAAAACCAACCAACCAATCAAAAGGCACCGTCTTCTCTGGCTTGTTTCTAAAAATTATTTCGCAACAGTGGTTCTTAAGGCAACCAACCGGTGTACAGGCAGCTTGTCTCTGTGAAGTAAAAATATAAAGAATGTAATGTCTGTTTTTTGTGGGGTTACGCTATAGATATAGATCTCTCATTCTTCATATATATTCTGTTTCTCTGTGGATAAAGGGAGTGGGAGAAATAGAATATTTGGTTTGTCAGGTTAGGTTTTTGTTATGTTGGTTTCAGCAGTTTCATGCATTCTTTCTGTGAAATGGAGGTCTATTCCACTCCAGATCGCTGGTGATTGATATTTTAAGTTGTTGGCCTGTTCAATTGTATGTTAAGAGAGTGTCCACAGAATAAAGGCTACTCGCTTATACTACTATTCCTTCAGACATGTTGATAGTATTCCAGCACAGGTTTTATGTTTAGAGTACAGCTAATATGCCTTGGTTACTAAAACTCCACGGTCAGTACATTTCCAAAGGAACTCATCTTAAACAGCTGAACAGTTCATAGTTCTGGAAAAAAGTTACATCTATTTCTTCTTTTTCCTCAAGACTGCATGTAAAATACATTTACTAGCTGGAAATCAAGTCCGTTCTAACCAGGCTCGACCAGCATCCTGGTAAGTGGGCTGGACGAGGTAGTGTGATAGGAGGGGAAGAAGAAAGGGAGGTAGAGGGGAGTTGGGTTTCCAGCAGCCTGTTTTTACCCCATCCCTTACGCTAAAAATAGCTCCAATTACCAGCACTTTCAGGGGAGACTCTTCACTGGACAGAGTAGGACCGTGTAGAGTGATGCTATCACTCAGATTAATCCTCTAACACACACAACCCCACACTGGCAATGTCACAGAGTCTGTGCACCCAGAGCTCCGCGAAGCCTATGTGTCTTGTGATCACTTAACTGCCCTTCACCCGCCCACAGCAGAAGGTAGCTGGAGTCTTCCTGAATGAGGAACCCTTTGAAAAGGCCAGACAATACCGTAATCCCTATATACTAAACAAGATGTCTCTGTGATGACAATCAGTCGCACAAACACATGTAAAGACGCCGCTCCGCTCCAACGTGTTGATTTCCCAGATACGTGTAACTCCGGAGAAAAGTTCCCCTAGCTGGATATCCACCACAAGACTGTTCCAGGCAGTAACACTGCAGCTCGAATGTACGCCTCTGTCTCTTAGGGGTAAAACTAGTGTCTGGGGTTATCTGCCAAATATTTTCCCGTGTTGATGAAATAGCCTCCACAAGACGTGCCGCTGATAGTCTGCATTGTATTTCCAAACTCCGATGTTGCCTTCTGCTTTCCGAATGGTATTTCAATCCATTAAGTCCGACTCTGAGATCACAATAGTAAAGAAAAACACAAAACAACGTCTGAATCGCAGCGAACCAAACTTTTGAGTCGTCTAATGGTAAACTGAAGAAACCATATCCATTGAAGTTCCTGAGTTTGCTGACACCTTCGATCGCCGTTTGACGCGTCTCTTCTTCTCCCACTCCTTTCTCGCACGATGTCCTCTTTCACTCGTTCCTCTCAGAATTGAGGATGATTTTTATTCCTTCAAGATGGAAACCTTCACAGGAGCAATTTCGACTCCAGTTTCTCGCCCGTCTCCCTTTCTGTGCTATTCCGTTAGACGGAATTTGTGTCCCCCTCCCACACGACTCCCCCCTCCTGCCACGGGGACTAAACCATATTCCTGTGGCAGGGGTCGGACCAGGCCTATCTTGCGCTGCCTCACGAAGTACTGGAATAACTAGAATAGATACACATACAGAGGACGAAAACACGAAAAACGAAATTACACAGGGTATTTCATACGGACAACCCCTCAGATGCGGGCTGATTTCTTGGAACGTTATTTACACCGAGTTAGGGAGACAGTAACCTTCCAACTAAACTCAATAGTCCGTTCCAAGCAGACCTCTCGCGTCCTGTCCATTTATAGTAACAGCGGGATATATATACTGGAACATTATACACACGCATGCATATTTAAATCTTTGATTCAATTTTATGAATAAAGTTTTGACAAAGACGGTTTGAGGGGCTGCTTCCCACGAAAATTGCTATTATTATTCTGAATTTATTTTCAACTTCATAAAATAATCTTATTCTGTGAAATAATATGAAATAAGACATTGAAAACCATTGTAAATTAAATACAGATGGGGCCAAAAAAAATATTATGGCTTGCTTACAATAAATGTTTATGGGGAACTGGGCCGGAGAGAGGGGAAAGAAGAAAACGAAGAGAAACAGGACTAGACTGACAAACGCTATTAAAATAAAATAAAAAAATATGATTAAATTTAGAGCACAATCGTTGACCATGGCGGGTTTTAATATTTTAACACTCTATGTGACTTTATTTGTACTATGCAGTACCTAAACGCTAAAAGTATTCATTCAGTTGTTCAAAAATGCTTCAGCTGCTCTGTACTTGTGTAAATGCAACCTCTCCCCTCACTATGCAGACACCCTTCGTGGGCTCTGTTGCTACCCGACGCTATGGCAGCTGAAACACAATTGGCTACATAAAGTCCCATCCCTGGCTGTCATTGGGTAACAGAAGGATCTGTGGGAGGGGCGTTCGACTCAGCTTCTCAGGCTCTTCAAACAGCGCGAGGCAGGAATGACGCGGAAATAGTTTGAAGATGTCAGGTAGAAATGGAAAGAGGGAGGGGAGGTGGAGAAAGCGGCTTCCAAAAGCACATGGTCACTGAGTGTCTCTGTACCACTGAGATGTGTGGCTTCTCCCCACAACCAAGCCAAAGCTAAAAGTTGTTGCTGTTGCTATCCACGCATTCTGGCTAAATCAGGCACTGTGCTGCCTGGGAACAGGCTCAGCACACAAACAGTGTCATAAACCAGCTGACCACTCCTTCAAGGAAATTCACCCTCAAATACAACTCACACTGCACTGAGAAATATGTGTCTGAATTCTTTTTCTTTTTATTGGGATTTAATGGGAACTTTAACCACTCGACACCATACAGCCTCCTAGCACACTCAGACTGACAGCCTTATATAAGGGTGTATGTTCAAATTACAGATTAGCACATACACTATACAAAAGTACTGGGGTGCCTGACCATACAGGGATTTTACTGATATTGAATTCTAAATACACA
Source organism: Scatophagus argus (assembly GCF_020382885.2). Taxonomy (NCBI): domain Eukaryota; kingdom Metazoa; phylum Chordata; class Actinopteri; family Scatophagidae; genus Scatophagus; species Scatophagus argus. The sequence continues at coordinate 278,782 of NC_058501.1, forward strand.
GACAGCTTTGCAGCTGTAACAGCTTCCACTCTTCTGAGAAAGCTTTCCACACTATTTCATGGGGGATTTTTTCCCATTCATGCCGTAGAGCAATAGTGAGGTCAGACACTGATGTTGGATGAAAAAGCCTGGCTCACAATCTCAGTTCTAGTTCATCCCAAAGGTGTTCAGTAGGGCTGATGTCAGGGCTCTGTGTGGACCAGTCAAGTTTTTCCACACCAAACTCATCGAACCAGCCCTGCTTTGTGCACTGGAGCACAGTCATGCTGTTACAGAAAAGGCCCTTCCCAAACTGTTGCCTTTAAGTTAGAAGCATAGCATTGTCCAAATGTCTTGGTAGGCTGAAGCATTAAGATTTCTCTTCACTGGAAGTAAGGGCCCTAGCCCCGTAAACACGTCTGGATACTTTTTATCTATTTAGTGTATTATTTACACAAATCAATATTAAAACCGCTGACAGGTGAAGTGAATCAGAATCAGAATCAGAATCAGAATTCCTTTATTAATCCCTGGAGGGAAATTCTTGAAAAATCAGGGGAGAGCGCGAACGCAGTCCCCCACTACCAGAAATTATGCAGTCGAGATTCCCACATTTGGGGAATTCGCAGGGGTCAGCACAACCGGAGTGCAATGGCTGAGCCTCGCCCTGGGTGAACCACCTTCTTGATCATGGTATCTCCCCTGCCAGGTAAGTATCGAATAAAATTAGTTGTACATTTACAGTGCAATGCTCTATGGGAAAACCTTGGGTTCTGACAATCATGTGTATATTCTTCTTAATCCCAACCTTATCAAGAATCTGTGGGATGCTCCAGAATAGGCCAAATCCACCCTCCCACCAGTTGAGGTCCCAGGTAAGAGGCCCCACCCTCAATGCACAACACCCAGAGGATCCAACATTCTGATGCCGGTGACTACATTATACCCCCAGAGGTGCTGTGTCCCTTCCCCTGACAGGACCGGGGGGATGTCCAGGATCTTAGGAGTTTGCAGGCTGTTATTGTGATCCTTGAGACGCCCCTGAGCTCTATTCAAAATGTGACAGGGTGTATTGTCCAGCTGTGGCAAGGCTGCTGCTGACAGGAAGTTTAGGTGGGTGGTGTGTGTCAGAAAACATCCATTTGACATCCATTCTCCATAGAACACTGCATTGTAAACATATGATTAATTTTATTCACTGAAGTGAATTATTTCATGAAACCATTAAGGTATATAATCTTAATAAATATTTACACATGCAAATAACCCTTATGAAGACCCATAAATATCTTACAGAAATAACTAAAAATTAAAAAAAACAAACAATACCGCAAAATTCCCCTCTACATACTTCCTGCTTAATGTTTATTTGTTTATTTAACTTACAAACTAATGCCATAACCATTTAATATGTTTTGCATCATTTATTACAGAGCCATGCAACATTGAGAGTGCACTTGTTTGACACCATTTAAACATATCACGCTCAAACTCTATTCAAACATCATTTCAGCTGGCGTACATGGAGGGAGAGACAGAACAATCACTTGAGATGGTCCTGCCTATTTGTATAAAACTTGTGGACAACCATACATGAATATATCAAACTGATCCTTACATTATATAAATTAATATAAATACAATATATATATATATATAAATTGCATTATAAATTTTGCTCAAATGTGTTTGCTCAGTGTGAACCTCTCCCTCTAAAAGCCTTCCATACAGTGCAGATGGACTGAGTCCAGACATCTCTTATTCTGGGAAGGAATCTCATAGCCATACAATCGAACTTAAACATCCTTCACCAGTCAGTGTGTGGTTCACTCAGCTGGGTATCAGGAACCAGGTGGATGCTGAGTGTGCAAATTACATCTCCTCTGAGATCTCAAATCCCTAGGAATACTTGAGACCTGTGACACGTGGCACTCCAAATCTATTCATCTGCCAGTAAAGGGGCATTTTTGAAAGCCTGGCCCTTTCATTGATAAAGTTTATTCATTCAAAAAATTTTCAAGGGTTAGGTCAAAAACTAACACTGAATGCTGTGACCTTCATTTACTTAGCCAACAACATGAGGCTCAGGCTACTATTTCACCACTTGGTCACTGAGTGTTTCTGATAACTTTTACTTTTGTTCTTGTAAATCATGACTGTCACGTCAGAAGTAGTATATCAGATGGTGGTGTAACACTACATGCGTTAGAACTGAAAATGTACGAAACAAATGCAGCCTGCAGAACGTTTGTGTGTGGAAGTTGATTTAGACTCTCAGTTTCATCCCTAACAACTCTCACAACTCTCACAAAGGTCATGCATGCGTTCACACACATGCATGACACAGAGAGTTAATACAGCTATGGTGAACACAGATACACCAGAGCTTGAAGCTTCTCCAGCGTCATTAAAATCTACTGTCTGAGAAAATTACGGTTTCTATCTGCACTGATGATGGAGAAAGACGTGGATCGGACGAAAATGTTATGCCTGCATTGTTCAGCTGTGATCTGGTATGTAGCTGGTTCAGTGTCAGACTTGCAATTTATTATGCTCATTTGAAACAGCATCACCCAAGCATGAACATCACAGGTACAAGGGGAAAAATGAAAAAATGAGTGGAGTCAAAATCCAGGAAATTAAAACCTTCCCTAATACCAAGAATGGGCAAGAATTTTGCTTTTAAAACTTCAACAGTTCATGTTCCTAATTCCAAAATGCTTACAGAGAGTTGGAAAACACACCCCATCCCAATTTTTTTTTTTTAATATTTTGCAGGCCTCAAAATTCAAAGAGTATGTTTAGAAAAAAAAGGTAACGTTTACCAGTTTGAACAATAAATATCTGGTTGTTATACTGTATTTAATTGAGCATTGGTCAAAAATGATTTACAATTTTGTTGCACTTTGTTTTTATTTGCATTTTACACAACATCCCAACAAACAAACCCTGTGATCTGACTTGTAAGTGGTTCTAAGGATCAAAATGCTCTAATAACTGGCGCTCTGAGGTGTTATATTTCTGCTCTCATTGCCATGCACACGGTAAAATTATCTCAGCTCCACAATTACAGAGAAATTAGGAAATGACAGGTGAAGTGTGTGAGTGTTTGTGTACGTGCTGGGGACAGGACAGTTGTATATTGCGAACACAAACAATGGCTGACCAATACAACTGTTCTGTGATTTCCCTGCTGAGACTCTATTCCCTGAAATGATTATACTGTTACCCAGTAAAAACCCTTAAAGAAAGAATAAAGTGCAACATTTCTATCTAAAAAATCACTAAACTAACATTTTGGCAACTTTCAATTCCTTTTGTAATATACAGGTTAACTGTTTGCACTGTACAGAAATCTTATTTCATTAAAAAGAGCTACCAGTTTTACAGCACAAATTATTTAAAATCATTTACTCAAGGTTATACTAAAAAGCTTAAACTTGAAATTAAACATGGATAGGAATAGTACTGATAAACATACTATCCAAGGAATAAATAAATGTACATAGGTCTATATAATAAATAAGCCCTTAATGTGCTTAAAGCTCTTTTGTGCAGTAACATAAATCATCACTATCTAAATTTGTGTCTTTGAGTTTTTCCTTTACATGTTGAGGCAGTTCTCATTCTGCTATATAATTGTTAGAATGGTTTTATTAATGATTTATTTCTTCATATACCTCTACTGACTTTGATTTTCGATTAGTTAGTAATTTGATTAGATAAGCACTAAATATTGTTCTAATAGCTTTTAAACATCGTAATAACCTCAAATTCTGCTTCAGCACATGTTAGACAATGATAAAGCACACTGCACTGACAGGAAAGCAGCTTCCCAACAGCTGACTTTAACAGGCAAGAAATTTAGATACAGTTGTTTCCTGTTGTCTGCTGAGCTGATTTTCTTTCTCTGTTCATTGTTCTGAAATGCTGTTGTGGCTATATTACTAAATATGTTAATAGACATTAGTAATTCCCTTAACAGAGTTACTGACTGGCTTCAGCTGTACTAACAACCAGACAGTGGAGATTACAATGGCAGCGCAAGAAGGCAAGTAGACTCAGAGACTCACGTGCCTTGCAGCAAAATTCCACCCGGCAACTATACACCGTACCATGGCAACAGCCCTGCCATTGGTCCCTGTTGCGTTTTCAAATGACCAATGGGATGGCCAGCCACTGGTGATGCTTGTTGCTAGGTAAACATGATGCAGAGGAAAGATAGAGGAGCAGAATTACCATGCTGCAACTGCAGGGTGCTTTCAGCAAAGAGTGGAGGAGCACTTCACACTCGTACATACCCTTCTTACTTGGCAGTGCCAAAGAGACTAAAACAAAAAAGAAACAGGAATGACAAAGGCAAAGAGGAGTAAAATTTACTATTTACCATTGCATTGTTCAAACTAAATTAACTATGATGAATTGACACAATCATTTTCAAAAATGTTGCAAACTATTCTGCGCCCACACTACATGTGATTGAAAAATAATAAACTATGAATATGAACATGATATAAATAAAACAATGACAAAAATGATGCAAAACAGTATAATTAAAATAAAACAATCTTATGTAATACTGCATAGCCTAGAGTCGGAAGTAATTTATTACAGTTAGCAGCATCAGGCAGCTATAACCCAGCAAACATCGGTCGGACATGACATCCCTGGCCATATATAGTTCTAATGTCAAAAACTGTAACATCATTATGAGTACTGACAGATACAATCAATGATTTTGAGGCAAATGGCCAGATGGTTTTCCACATACAATAATGGTTTGGTCAGACCCTCTCTTACAAACCATGCAACACTGATAATATATTTGCTATGAAAAAAGAAAATGCAGTCTTTGTTTTTTCAATATCTCCAATTCTAAAAATTTTGGGACACTGTAAAACAAGAATAAAAACAGAATGCAGTCATTTAAAAACAAACTTTGTTCACTGACAACGGTTATATGAACTGCTCCAGAGCCATCTTAAAACTGTACTAACAGCTAACGTTTGATAAAATTACCTTTGCATCCAACTAACTACTAGTAGTTTAAGACTTCATCCAGTCAAAAATGTGTTTTTCTTCTTGTTCCTACAATTGAATGTTTAAGGTTCTCTGTGAAAAAATATGTACTGTACATGGGTGTAAGGCTGTTCTCATATTCATTGCTGGAAGCATAAATTTTCTCTGTGCTCATTGAAAATCTGGTAATAAGAGGCAGGCCTATGAGCATGATTTGTGATATTAAAAATAGTTTTCAAGCCAATCCTGTTGCAATATTCAGCAGAGACAGAGTGCAACCCTTTTTACTATGCCCACTGGAGGGGAGAACAATCAGTGCCACAACATGCAACACGTGCTTAACACCTTTTCACAACATGACTCATGTGACCCTTTTGACTCACATGATTCAGGTTGGGTGGGGGAGGTCAATGACTCACACATGACTGCAATGATTCTCAAGGTGTTAATGACCCCACAAGAGGTTAAATACCTGGGACTCCCTGCAGTTGATCAGAAGTGAAGAAGTCTTTTAGATGAGAGGGGAATTGTCTTCAAGAACCTCAAGCAAGTCCAGTTGCTTTCAGCTGAACTTTCAGATACACTATGACCTGGATGACTGAGAATCTTCAGAGACTGACATAGATGCCGTTATCCAACGTTACCTGAAATATTAAGCTTTAATTCATATCACTTTTATTCATATTTCATTATCCATTCATGGGGTATTGTTGGATTAAAAACTAAATTAAAGAGTATGATCTAGACCTGCTCTATTTGGAAAGTGTCATGAGATAACTTTTGTTGTGATTTGGTGACATATAAGTAAACTGAACTGAACTGAACAGCCAGTTTCACTGGAAATACTTAGTAGGTATCAATAACTAGAAATTAACCAACACCTTGCAGCCAGAATCAATATTCCTACAGTGTATGATGTAATGGCAGTGTATCTCAGCCCAGCAGTTGGACAAGAAATGGAGCACAGTAGGCCCTGCTGAACAGCTTTATATATCATTGCTATTATATAATATATATAATATATTGTAATGTTTATGTCGGGCGGCACGGTGGTGCAGTGGTTAGCACTGTCGCCTCATTCCAGGTTCGAATCCCGGTCTGGGCCCTTCTATGTGGAGTTTGCATGTTCTCCCTGTGCCTGCGTGGGTTTTCTCCAGGTACTCCGGCTTCCTCCCACAATACCAAAAACATGCACATTAGGTTAATTGGCTACTCTACATTGCCCCTAGGTGTGAGTGTGAGAGTGTGTGGTTGTTTGTCTTTGTGTGTCGGTGTTGGTGTGTTGTTGAAATGTGCTATTTCCTCCCAAAGCTCAAAAAATCGTTTGAGGACGGCGCTCCTACTGAGCCCTCTTACTTCTGTATGGTAGTCCACATCTCAGTGTTCCGCCGCCAGCTCCTTCATAAATAGCTGGAACTGGCGATGATTCAGGCCCCGCACCGATGTGAAGTTAATTGTTTTCGTGACTGTGGCCATTATGTTATCCAGGTCCAGAACCTTGCCACACAGAGCTTCTTGGTGGACAATGTAATGTTATCAGAGGTGTGTGACAGTTTCTTTACTGCATTTTCTCCTTAGCAAGTCCAACCAAGCTAAGTGGCGCAGCAGAGTACGGGGAGCAGCTGGCAAGAGGAAACGATGTGCCCAAAACAAAAGAGACGAAAGCGGGCACGCCTGCCCAGCTAAAGGCTAGCAGGCCACCAATACAGGGGCTGCATGAAACTATTAGCTTGCTGCAGACTAGGCACCCAGAGGCCTTTTACGTGGTTGCGGGGGACTTTATTCACGTGAAACTGACGAACACTCTGCCCAGGTTTTATCAACATGTCACCGTTTCCACACGGGGAAACAATACTTTGGACTGTGTATACATCAACATCCGCGATGCATATAGAGCTCTTCCTCGCCCCCACCTTGGCCTCTCCGACCACATCTCCATCCTGCTGGTGCCAGTTTATCGCCCCCTGCTGAGACGGATCAGGCCAACAAAGAAGACTGAGTGCTCCAGGACTGCTTCCAGTGGACAGACTGGCAGATCCTCAGAGAGGCAGCTACGTATGAGAGAGAGGTGGATCTGGAGGCATATACCTCCTCGGCTTCATCTCCAAGTGTGCTGGTGATGTCGCCATCACCAGGACAGTAACCTGCTTTCCCAACCAGAAACCACAGCTGAACGCTGAGGTGAGAGCTCTCTTGAAAGCTAGGGATGTTGCGTTCAGGGCAGGTGAGGCATCAGCACTGAGAGTGGTGAGAAAAGAACTGACGGCAGGCATTACAAGGGCCAAAGCCACATATGCTTGTAAAATTCAGGGGCACCTCTCCAACGATTCCTGGAGCATGTGGAACGGCACAAAGTGCATCACGAACTACAACCTCAGAGATGCACAATGTCCAAGGGACCCCTCCCTGCCACACAAACTCAACAGGTCCCACGTTCGCTGCTGAGAGGAAGGCTCTGCAGAGGGTGGTAAAGGCTGCACAGAGGACCATGGGGAGCCTTCCCACCACCTCAGACTTCCACACAGCACGATGCAGGGGGAGGGCCCTCCGCATCATGCACTCCACCCATCCTGCACACAGATTTTTCCAACCCCTCCCCTCAGGCAGGCGGCTGAGGAGCATCCGGAGCAAGACCACCAGGCTCAGAAACAGCTTCTTCCCCGAAGCTGTCAGACTGCTGAACTCCAGCCATGCCCTGTAGTCCCCCCCCACCCCCAACAACACAGACCTGCACTACAAACACTTTACACCTACAAGTGCAATACCACAAGTGCAGACTACATACACAGACTACTTCCTGGACCACCTCATCACACACTTGCACATGCGTATTTATGCTGCACATGCTAGAACTGGCTTCTTTATTTATTAATTTCTTTTTCTCAAATGTTTAGTTTTTATATTGTATTTGCATTTATCTTATAGCTTTAGCTATATTCTATTTTTATCTAGCTTATATTTTTATTTTTATTCCACTCTTCATTTCATATTTTTATATTCTGCTTATTGCTCCCGGGACCTGAGTCCTAATTTCGTACCATAAACATGTAAATGTGAGCTGGTATGACAATAAAGTTCCTTGATCCTTGATCCTAATCCTCTCTCCACAAACTGACGGAGCACCATCAGTAGTTAGCCACATCAACTTTTCCCAGGGTAATTTCATTTTACTTACAGACTTCTACAACACACTGAAAATGCACTCCCCCTGTCATCATTCCATGCATGGAGACAATATCCAATCTCTGTGTCTCTTCAGTCAACTGTGCCACCAGATTTTCCACTAGTTCCTTAACTCTGTCTGCAATAGGGTTTCTTGACAAACTGACACCGTTAAAATTCTCTTTCTGGTCAGGGCACACATGCCTCACATACCTTTAGCATACACTGCTTTAAAAATGAATCTTCTGAAAAACATTTGGGAGGACGTATTCTTAAGCCACAATAAACCTGGCTTTCACTTATGCATCATTTTTTGCAAACGTATTCTGTAGAGACTGCCTAGAGACCATCCTACAGACAGACTGCCTTTTAATTGTTGGACCTTTTGTTGCTTTTCTTGTGGACTAAGGTTAGCATACTTAGGTTCGTGTTTCTTGAATACCGACACTGCCTCATAGCAAAGAAGACTCGCTTTCCCATGCCATGAAACTATTAACTGTCATTAAACTCAAATTTTCTTTTCTTGGATATTTTGACACTATCCATATTTTTTTCCAACCCCATCACTTAACTGAAAAAACACTTTAGGTTATGGCTGATACAGAAACTGGAGTTTGCATGTTCTCCCTGTGTCTGCATAAGTTTTCTGGCTTCCTCCCACAATTAGGTTAACGGGCTACTCTACATTGCCCCTAGATGTGGTAGATGTGTGCGTGAGTAATTGTCTGTTGTCTTTGTGTGTCAGCCCTGTGATTGACTTGCGACTAGGCTCCCACCTCTCGCCCACAGTCAGCTGGGATAGGCTCTAGCCCCACTGTGACCCTGATGGATCGGTGGTATAGAAAATGGGTGGATGGATGGAACTGTCTCAACAGCTATTGGCTGTATGGATATGACATTTGGTACAGATGTTCATGTTCCCCAGGATGGATTGTATTAATTTTGGTGATCCTCTGACTTTCACCTTGCACTATCAACTAGTGAAAATAAATCACAGGTGTTCAGTTGGACTGCGATCAGGTTAATGACCTCCCACCTGGAGGACCCACCCTCAATGCACAGGACCCAAAGGATCTAACATTTCATGCCGGTGACCACAAAATACCCGCTGAGGTCCTGTGTCCCTTTTCCTGACAGGTTAGGTGGCGCCTCCAACAGATATGAAAACAGACCAAATTGTTATTTGTAAGTGATCTGATCATATTTGTATTGCCAGCATTAACAACATTACCAGCCTATCTCTAAAAAGAGAAAACAATCAGAGAAAACACCAAGTAAAAGTAGACAGTGAAAAGGACAGGGGCAGGGGCATTTTATAGCAAGTAATAAAAGTAATAAAAACAATCTTTTGAAACCAATAAATAAGTTGCTAGATTAACTGACAACTTGAAAAATCAGCAACAGTATCTGTAATCGATAGAGATGCACTGATCATCTGGAAAGGGATTGGAATTGGCTGTTTTTCAGAGTTTTTGGCATGGACCAGATACGAGTCAATCAGTCTCCCATAGCTCCAGTTCCAAACTGGTCCGTTTTATACATGTATGTAATACACCAGTTCTTTTGTCTTTGTCACAGCACAATGTGACAAAGACCAAGGAACTGGTGGTGGACCTGAGGAGGACTAATGCTACAGTGACCCCTATCAACATCAAAGGGGCCACTGTGGAGGTGGTGGAGGAGTACAAATACCTGGGGGTGTACTTGTACCACAAACCTGACTGGTGCAAGAACGTGGACACTGTCTGCAGAAAGGGCCAGAGCCGCCTCTATTTTCTGAGGCGGCTGACTCTTACTCCCATGATGCACCACAGAGCGGCACAGGAAATCATTCCTGCCTGTCGCCATCAAACTGCTAAACTCAGCACTGTGACGGACACACTTACTTTATATATACAATGTATATATTGTTTTTACTCATGTATATACCTGTATTTTTAAATTTTAGATTTATACTTATCTTGTTTTGTTTATCGTATTTTTATACCTTTCACTTTTCTTTCTTTTTTTCATACTGCAAGTGCAATGTCTGTACGAAAAAGAATTTCCCTTCGGGAATAAATAAAGGAATTCTGATTCTGATCTGATGTGCATATGCAGAGCAGCGCAGGCAATAATGTCATAGCCGCATGATAAAGGTATGTGTCCATAGGAGAGAGATAATGCAAAGTTTAAAATTTGTCATACATGTAAAGCCAAAGTAAACCATGGGGGTCTACCACAAAAACATTCGGAACAACAAACCTAATCGGAAGAAGCCTGAAAAAGCTAGCCAGTAAAGCTAACCACAGAGCAGTGCCAGAAACAAGTTAGGAGCATGAACAGTGAACACTTTCACATACTTACAGGACGAGGACAGTTATGGAATTCATGGCACTGGATGATCAGCCACTACCTTATGCTCAGGGCCAAACAGAGAGGGTTACGGTTAACCCTCTTAATAGCCCTCATTATAACTAATGAGGACTCAGTTAGTTTGAAATTTAAATTGAATGTTTTGATAAATGTTTTGATAAAGTTTTGTTGAGTGTGTGTAAATCCAATCGCCATGGTGATAGGGAGCAGATGGAAAATAAATAAATAAATTAAAAGAAAAAAAATTAAGTCAAATACATGCAAACTACAGTAACTACAGAGTTTGTGTCACATTTATTATAGATATTTATACAAACATCATGCATGCAGTACACAGCCAGCAAAACAACATTCTCATTTAAGTATACAATTTCTTTCTTGACCTCTGGAAACAGTATCATTCAACCACATCTGATGGTTTTCATTCAATGAATTTTGGTTCCTTCATAACAGGTGGTTGCATATTGGGTAATCCCTGCCTCTGGTCAAAGATGGGCTTTGGCTTTAGGTGTTTATGTCATCCTTGATCTTTCTCTGTCTGTGCACTGACTCCTGTTCCTTTAGTGTTATCTGATTTCCAATTGTTCATATGACTGGGTTTGATTTGATGAGACTGCAAAAAATACCATAAACAAGTACATGGACTGTTGACCGTTGGCTCTCCATTACTGGCCTGTCAAACCTGTAAAATTTTACTTGAGAATGGAACCTAATCTGCAGAAGATGCAGGATCCTAGAACAGTTGGGTCAATGAACTTATCAAATTAGTATTAGTATAGCAGTAGTTGTATAGTTATTCCGTTCTACAAACACTGTGCCACCTGCACTGGTATAGATTAGTTGCACTGAGGGTGCCATGAAAACGGAGAATGCATTAAAAAAAGCAATTGGGTGGATCAAGATACAACATTATTTTTAGAAGGAATTTCAATTCATTGTTGAAATTTTATTTATAAAAATGTTAGGCACCTTAAACCTGCAGCAGACTACTAACTGATAGTGGCTAATAATTCACATTCAATGTTGAACAAAGACAAATAGGTCAAATGAAATAGCCTGACAACACGTCAGCACACAACAACATGTTTTGGATAATGAAACATGGTGAAACAATGTTAAAACCGAAGGTTGCCATACTCAGTATTCACAATACCATCTTCACAATCTAACAATTGCAACAAAGTTGTATAAATTAAATTGCCGTACAACAACTATCTAACTAAAGTCCCATCTGTTTATTGTACACATAGGGGATAGCTAACGCTATCTTGTGTGTTTCACTGCATGTAATTTGCTGGGTGTTGCATGTGTGTTCAACTAATGGGTTAAATGCAGAAGACAAATTCTGCGTGTGTATGTAAAAATATACCGCCAATAAAGCCATTCTTCTTCTTCTATTGTCAATAACATGACTAGCTGGAGTAGTTGTAATCTTATACAAAAATGAATAAGGCCTAATCTTAACTTCAAGAATCATTCTAACTTAGATTTTCTGAAATCAAGGACTATTTATTGCACAACATTTGATATACACTATCCTAAATCAATTTCCTGTTGTGTGGAGAGAGGAAGAGAGTGGGGGAGCAAATCAGTTTTCCATAAGATGTTCCTGTAAATATTTCACAATAAAAGCCATGTTAAGAAAGCATTTCAGTCCACTGAAAAGCTAGAGGTTTTTCGATTTGAAACTGGTACAGGAAGTTTCGAGTTTCACTTGATTTAAGAAGTGCATTATCTATAAAACATGGCTTCACATTAAAATATGATCAAATACAATTATCGACAAAACAAAAGATAAAGGTCTAAAGTAACAGTCATTTACACTTGAAATAAGCAGACTTTTTGATTTCTTGCTTCTCCACGGCCTAATCTTGTTTGATGAGCGAGCTAACATTTGATGGTCGACAGGTCAAGTTTGCCAAGGTTGATTCACAAATAGGTTCAGCATTTGGTCAACCTTCACTCAGGCCAACCAGACTAATCCAACATACACTCTCCTATCTTTTTCTAGCCTAACTAGCTTGCTCTTTTGCACTACATAAAATGAAGCATCACGTGGGCTGACAACAACTCATTACGTTAGGTGTAATAGCAGCTTCCCAACAAGAGTGAATTATGAATATGATCTGTGTAAAACCAAAGATGAACAGATGTCGACCACCAACACGAGAAGATGTGCTTTGTTGTGGTCAGTCTTTGTTCAGTTTGCCATTTCTAAAGTGTCTGCTCATCCTAACACATTTTCTGTCATCCCTGGCAGGGCTATGCCCTTAGGGTTTGTCTTACAGTACACTATTACATAGTATATGGTATTTTAACAACAGCACAGAGAAACTGGTTTTCTACAAATTAAAAATTATTAGCCCTAGTTCTATTATTTGTTATTATTGCTGCTGCTATGCATCTGTGTCTCACTCTTCATCTCTGTCCTGATCTCTCCCTTTCTCCTTCTCTCAAAACCTAACTGGTCAGACAGATGGTCACCCACATACAACATGGGTATGCTCAGAAATTTCAGCCCCAGAAATTTTCAGGTAGGTTTTTCCTCACCGCATTCACCAAGCTTTTGCTCGAGCACCAGTGGATGGCCTAGCTACATATTTGTTCAGTGAAAGTGACAGAATTTTCCGTAACACAGTGGAGATCGAATTTGAACAGCATGGCTAGATGGAGGTGGAAGGTCAAAAGTTAGTTTGGACCTAGAGACAAGGCTTTCAATTTATCAAGATAAGCTTTAAGTTTGGATTTTACTTGCAGATGAATCTGATTGTTACGAAATATTTGCCTGTGTTGTAAATTAGGGGACATGTTAACAAAAAATTGTCTGTTGTATGAAGTTTCTTTCTCAAGACCACCAGGCTGTAATGTGACCAATAAACGACTTGAAAACATCTTGACAAGCAAGTAACACAATGCTTATCAGCCTACACGAGCAAATGTCACAGGGCTAACAATTAAATGATATGCTATTAAGTCTATCTATATATTAAAATGACAGGTACTATCAGATTGACAGATTTTTTACAGCCCTGTTGTAAACTGGAATGGATATTGATATTTATATCAAGAGAACCTCAGATTTTTTTGGTTTTTAATGTTATGTCATACTACACACAATAAATAAATGAGTCTGGTATGTTCCACAAGTTTCAAACTGACACAACAGTAGCACCTGACTCATTCATTCTGATCCATCTTCCTTTGTTGTCCTTTAATCATTTTACAGCTGTTGCATAAGATAGGGAAATGTTTCACAATATAAGAAAGTGAAGAAATGAAGGTTTGTGTCAACTGAAACACTACAACACTACTACTTACTCTGGATAAATGGATAAACAAAGTGGTGAGTTTATATCAGCAGTAACTTTAACTTTCTGCTTAAGAAAACAGAACTAAGCACATATTACTATGACAAAATACACTCACCAGATTCAACACCTGCATGTGCTGAGAAAAAACACAAACTGATCAGAGCAACATGTCACACTCATTAAAACTGAAACCTAGTGTCACCATTAGCTTCATTAAAGCTGTTAAAGCAAAAAAGTTCAGCTTGATCATTGTTTTGCTGTTACAGCCATCCATATGAGCCTATACAGCTTTAGTCCTGTTGCAGTCAAAACTGGATAAACACATGTATACACACAGAGTGTATATGCATACAGGCACTGTTGCCAGGAGAGACAGACATTTTCAGTTTAAGAAGAAATGGACTCAGAGTCCCAGTAAGGACAGGTGGAGGTGCCACATGCAACACCTCCCTCAGAATTCCTTTATTAATCCCTGGATTATCATCATCCAAATTACCACCACGCTTACAGAGAGACAGATTGACAGACCTGAAGTGAGACAAGCCACACAAGCTGAGATTCTCCATCATAAATTGGTGTGAAGTCTATCTCTGTACTATGTATCTAACTGTAATGTAGTGTTCTTCTTAGTTGTAAATGTCTGGACTATCATTCCACAAAGCTTGAATTCCTGTGTGTGTGTGTGTGTGTGTGTGTGTGTGTGTGTGAGTGAGAGAGGGAGAGAGTGAAAGAGAAAGAAAGAGAGAGAGAGAGAGAGAGAGAGAGAGAGAGAGACTGGTAACATAGCAGGTTACTGATTTTGCCTGTCTGATATAAGAATCAGCTGAATGGGATTCGTTGGTGGAGAGGCTAGCAGCATGCAGCTAGTTAGCAGGACGTCCAGGATAACCAGTTCATTCAGCGCCACATGATGGCCCTTCCTTACATCTTGTTGTGACATACTAGAGTAGAGAGCTGTGCACACAAAGTCTAACAGATCACATTAGTCCTATGAGTTGGAGCAAGCTATGCTGTTTAATATTATGTTATATGATACAATTTTAGTACGAAGACTCATTCTGATCTGCTGAAGTTACTGCGTGTGTGTGCTGTTAATACAAACTTCCTGTATCCATTTCAAATGAATAGCCCTCTGCTGTACCTTTTTTTTCCTAACAATGCTTTAACATTTGCAGTAACATGTTGTGGAAAACTCATTGGATTGCAAGTTTCCCATATGTCAATTGTATTTTTGCACAGTTGTTAAAAGGAGTGTTGTTTTTTCATTTCACTGTGGATGCACATCCACATGTGACAAATAAAGAATTCTGATTCTGATTCTGATTCTGATGCTCTTGAAATGTATGTCTCTTTTCTCAAGCAGCAGAAGGCTGAAGCCTTATTTGTTATTTCAATTTAAAATTTTAAAAGAAAAGTAAAGTTGAATGGTTGCTGTGGGAAATAAAAACGCAATGAGATACAGGTGTCCTGAAAGGTTGTGGTGTCGCTTCCCTTCCATTCACGGGGGCTCATAAGAGTGGCTACTGAGTCTGACACCTAGTGGTAAAATTTAGTATACCGGTCTAGTCCAGCGTTTGACATAAAACCAGTTTAAAAAATTTCCTATTCAGGAACTAATACTAGACTTAATATAAGTTGACAAAAGACATTTCTTCTAATTTGTCAAAATATAAAGGCCTCCAATTTCATTTCACCACACGGCATTTAAAAAAAAAAAATCTTTTGGAAATATTTGGAATAATGCTTAAGAATAAATATGTATTGGTTCAAATTAAGTCTCTACACACACACACAAACCTCAAAGTGCGTAACTAAATTTTTCCAGTGCTTTCTGTCTCAGCAATGGAGGGCTGGAGGATGAAGTGGACAGCCATGCATCTACAGAACTGTTGGCTCAGGAGACGAACTGCAGGCAGTCAAGTAGTGAGAGTCAGTGAAGCTTTGAAGAACACCGGAGATAGCCGATAAACACCAGGGATTTAAATCGCCAGTTTCTTCATGATACAATATTATCTTGACGGTGACGCGATATTTGCTTATGTAACAAATACAATTTTGATTTGATGTAATTCAGTGAGATGACATGAGACGATATATGCCATTTAACAGAATCACTTACAGAAGAAGATGCTGCCCTTTCATTTCTTTAGGCCATAAAAGAAAAACAATATGATTGTAACTATTTGTAACCAATCAATTGCATAAAGTTTACTTTATGCAATTTTGACAGAAAGTATGTAAGATACTTTCTGTCAAAATTTGATAGATCACCTGCTCTTTGACCTTTGGTGTGAGGGCATGTTTTCATTGTTTTTAAGGTGTTTATCAGTATGTATTATTGTTGGATATCCAACCAAACAAAGGTGTCCTAAAACTTATAAACAGGAGCTGACTACTTTGATGTATAAAAATGAGGTGGCTGTATAAACATGGCTGTAATTCCTTAATGGTTAATGCTACACTATTGTCAAACCCCTTGAATTAAAGCTGAAAGTCTGAAAGTCTTAGCCACTTGAGTGTTTCATTTCAAATTCAATGTGGTGGTGTACTGAGGCCAAATGCCAAAAACATATACACTTGTTCAAATATGGACCTAACTGTATATGTCTCTGACCATCAGCTGTCTGAAAATCCCATATTTGAACCATCCATTGTACGCAATGATCACTCAGTAGACAACCCCCACCCTGGGGTGTCAGACATGGATATGAGAGGTGCAGGAGATAAATGAAAATAGTCAATGTAAACTGCTCTAATTTTCCGGAATAAATTTAACAAGCTTGAAATTAGGCAGCTAATACATCTTCCCTCTCCTAGTCCTGAACCTGATCCTTCCCCAGACCCTACTCCAGAACGTTTTCCACTTCCCGAACTTAATTATGCAGCGTTCTACAATGATGTCTCAGGCTCTGCATCTGCAGCAGGTATGTTGGAGCTAGTCTTGCAGCATGTGCAGGAGGTATAAGTTGTGCAGCTAGAGTAACGAGGGGAAAGTCTCAAAAACAACGTCTCTGTGATCACTGATCAAAAGGTGCAATCAGTGTCAGTATTTATGAATCTTGTTCAAAGAATGGTGTGATCCAATTAGGTAACTATGACCGATAGCACTCTAGAGTCAATTGTGCAGGCAGTGTGTGGTCCTCGTGGCAGTGGAAAACAAAACACAAAAGACATTCTGGACGATGAAATTATTAAGAAAAATCTGTTGCCTATACATAGTCAGCAACTCTGAAAATCAGCTGTGCTTTGCCATCAACCTACCTCTTCTCCTACATCCGTCCACCCATCTTTAATACCATACAGCCAATCCTGCTGGGTCAGAAGCTGCTGTGGATGAGTGTCAGCACATCTACAGTCTCCTAGATCTCTGACTATCTATCAGATAGGCCTCAGTGCAGCTGTACACACTGAGGCCTATCTGATAGATAGTCAGAGATCTAGGAGAGCTCCCTCTCTGATGTTACATTCAGTAACACAGAAGGGCCACAGGTGTCTCCTGTCTCCATTCTTGTTCACTCTGTACAACTTTGATTTCCAGTATCGCTAAAAGAGATACCATAGATGACTCTGCAATGGTGGGGTGTATTAAAGTACAGACACCTGATGGACAGCTTTGTGGAGTTGTGCAGCATAAATCATCTACTCCTAAATGTGAAGCAGACCAAGGAAACAGTGGCCAAATTTAGGACAAGAACTGAGACCAGACCCATAAACATCATGGGTGAGGAAGTTGATACTGTCATGAACAACAGGTATATGAGTGTCCCCTTAAACTACAGACTGGACTGGAGGGTCCACACAAGAAGGGAATGAGCAGACTCTACTTTCTGAGAGCTCACATCGTTCAATGTATGCAGCAAGATGCTGGAGATCAGCATCAGTGCAAGAGATGCCGGCAGAATGAACAAACTCATTCATGAGATCAGAAACATCATTGGAAAGAAACGTTTGTGTCAGTGAGGGAGAGGAAGTCACTGAACAAACTGCTCTCCATCATGGACAATCCATCCCACCCCTTCCACAACACACTGCAGAGACAGAGGAGGAACTCTTACTTGGAAAGACGCATTCAGCTCTGCTCCCGTAAAGAAAACTAAAAAAAGATATTCCTTCCCTTCACCATCAACCTGTACAACTGCTCACCTCTGTGTGACACGTGAACATATTTGGTGCACAAAGTCGCATAGTCTTTTTTTTTCCCCTTAACAGTTATTTTTATTGCCCCTTGTTTATATGTATATTATGTATGTATAGTGTACATATCTTGTTTTTTATCTTTCCATAAAGACACTAGCTTCTAGATTTTTAATATTTTAATACTTTTGTAACTTGCTGTTTTTATTCAGTTGCTGTTGATGTTACTGTAACACAACAATTTTCCTTATGTAATCAATAAAGTATAGCTCCAGGAACAGGTCTAAACATTATTCAGATGCCTCTATCTAGTGGTTGGAGTGGGTGTCGCATTATATAAAAAATCTTGTTCAATACGCTGTGAACTTGGCTGCCCCAAATGTTTCTCACCGTCTGAAGTTAATCCCTTGTCAGACACTCTTATGAAGTTTTATGCGACCTGTGAGGAAAAACTGCTGAAACTGTGATTGAAAATGTGAAAATTGTCAACTTTATGCAAATGAGCAGGGTCTGGCCCTGCTGAATGCCCCACAAAATTCAAAAAAGGCATTAATTTCCATTAAAGATCTAAAATGAATATATATTAAAAATGGCATGATTCTGATCTGATTTATTTCTTGCCTAAAATATTTTTAGAAACACATTTTGCTGAACTAATTTCAAGATAAGAGCAAAAGCTTTGAGCCACCATATTGGTTCATTTTGAAATCCTTGAGCAGACAGCCAACACTTGAAAACGTTTAGCCAATCAGATTCAGCCAGCAAGAATTTTCTTTTATGGATTGGTTTCCTGTTTGGGATCATCATCTACTGACACCGACTACTGGCATGCCGATAGCATGCAATTTTGGGAAGCAATGTGACCCCTCACGTTGAAAATGCTTCTAGTGTACACACAACATGAGCATGAGGTAGTTCCTCCAGCATGAGGTAGTTCCTCCAGCATTAGAATGCCCCTCAACCTTTAGAACCCAGTGAAGCGCTGTATGGCAGAAGAACCTGTATGGCCCACCTTCTGGCACACTGCCCACAAAAATGAGCAGATCCATTATGTACCCTTGGGGTTATACTTCCTGTTCTGCCTAATAGAACTTGTAAAAGCAAATTAACCATGGCCCTCTGTTACACATGTGCAGGCACCAACAATCAGACTGGTCCATGCAGACATAACAACGAAGAGAATTTAATCTGGCACCTGGACCACCCGTGAATTTGTAAAGGCTCTGGACAGCAGAATTGAATTTCTTTGTCCTTTTTTTCTACATGATTCGCAGACAATGACAATCATAATATTTGGTTACAAGAAGAAGAAGTGCATGAAGCATCTGTGCAACAACTGTATTTTTTTTTAAATCAAACTCTGATTCTATGATACCATTTTTTAATCACATTGTCCCTGTAGCTAAATATCACATCTTTATAACACAACCCACAAGCTCTTTGACATAAGTAACGCACACAGTGTTGTCCACACTCGTAGGATAGTTCTTGTTGAAGCTGGCGGTTAAGATAAAGCATAGTCTTTATTACTCGCTGATTTTCCAGGAAACGTTTTTAGGGTAATATTCAAATGCAGGGCTGAATACAAAAGACTCAAACAAGTTGGCCCTTCCCTCTTTTTCCAGAGTGAGAGCCAAGTAGTGTTCTCCCGAGGTTCTCGAGGGTGTGTGTTGACGACACAGTAAGTAGGTGGGTTCTGTGCCCAGACCCCACAGAATACCCTTCCCAGCAGAAAGTTCTGGAGTGTTTCAAGTAAACCACTAGCACTTGTCATTAAGAATTTATTCCCAAAGTGGACTCATAAGCAGCATAGGTTAACAGTGTGAGGTAAGCGTCTGAGTCCTGAATCTCATCTCAAGTTACTACTGGATATTGGGGATAGAGCTCCCAACGTCTTCATCCAGGTTCAGATTAAAAACAAACAAGGTACAGCCCTCCCCCAAGTTTTAGCGCTTGATGATACACAGAAGTAAATTTTCATGATGTCTTCCGGAGGAGGTAAACAGGTTATAAAACTCTCTAATGAAAATGCTGTTGTTAACTTGAGGCTGAAAGGTTTTGGAAGGAATATTGTTATCCATCTTGACACAGGCCCAGATATTCAGCAAAGTAAGCAAAGTTGAGAGGTGAAAGTTCTCTTCTACCAGTGAATGCACTGTGATGATGATTCCCAGAAAAAGGTTCTCCTGGTTGCATATTCTGGTGTTCAGAGGGATGGAATAGGTTTTAGCCTTAATCCAGGATAAGGGATAGTGGGCGTTCCCTTTCATCAGGGCTGCTGAGTGACCCAGACACACAGTTGAATTAGCTACTTTTTTCCAGAAAGAGATAAACTCCTAGTATATTTTGTTTAAAATCTGTGTTGGCCTGACTCACTTTATGAAGTGCCACTCACCCTGGTCAACTTGATCCCCAGGTCTAAGCTGTTCAAAAGAGGGCATTCGCAGAAGAAGATGGTTGAGTGTAGAGGGCAATTTGATCGAGGCGGCACTGAACTTAGCCCTCTGAAACAGGCCTCTGGTGGTACCCTCCTGCGCCACTAAGGGGGGTTTCCATAGCCCCTGCAGTGTTGTTGTAAAACAAGCCTTGTGACGTAAAAGTGTATTTAAAAATAAATGAAATTAGGAGAATACATGTCTGGACCTCTTCCTCTTAGATCTTTTTTTCTGGACTAATTTAGTCTGATCAGAGGGTTTGCACCTTTTATGACCCCTTACACAGACCACTGGGGGGGTCCCTTACCAGGTCTTCAAACAAAAAGCATAAGCCTGTCTCCTTCCTGAGCATTTGTGTCTGAAGCTTGATTGCTACTCACTCATTGTACAATGCATCTAACTACATCCGATGGTATAGTTGCTGCTGTGTCTTTAAGATGAGGCTTGGCAATGGTAAAACCTTTTTTAACCAGTGGTGTAATAAAACAAAGTGGTTTTGAGAATATAGACCCTAGTCCTTTACATCATCATCATAGAAGCCCTACAGAAGCCCAGCGTTTCCCACTTGGCTTTCATAGCAACTTACAAATTGATACTTCTTGGTTAGGTTTTGGGCCTGTCATGACAACAAATTTTGCTGGACAATGAATTGTCACAAAAATTATCACGACAAATGATAATATTATCGTTTGTAACATGTATGTTGCAGATGTGCATGTGCATCATCAACCAGCTGATGTTGAACCAGACTGGTATACAGAACAAGTGAGAAAAGGCGGGTGAGGGGAGAGTTTACATGGCCCTGACTGCACTTCAACCACTGTGAGGGAGTCAACCCTCCATGTATGACAACAATGGGAAAACCCCCCCAAAAACCAAGCAAAATAGTGGCAGCTGGTTGTCCAACAAAACATCTTTTTATAATGGTTAGCGCTTAGAGAGATGTCAGACTATATCTTTTTACTCACACACTAGCCTTTTTCAATCAACGCATGCTCAACATGCCCTCATACCCCAAATCAAGGGTCAAAGGTCAGGTAATCCACCATGTTTTGACAGAAAGTATCTTACATACTATTTTCACATGGTTTGTGCTGATTGTTGTTGAAAGGGTGTTTCTTCTAGAGAGATGCATTTGTGAATTTATTCTCATAGTGCAGCAGCCTCTCTCCATTAGCACTACATCACAAGCATCACAGATAGTTTTAGCACCAGGCTTAACAATAGGCCTGCTAGTGCTAGCACTAGTGTAGCCTCATTGGCAGTTGGTATAGCGATTGTCCCTGTGAGTTCTTGCTAGCCCTGTTGTTCCCTGCCGACCTGCGTCACATGCCTCTCCCACCAACAGGATTAAAGAACACATGCTAGTATAGTTTAAAGAGTTGATAGTTCCCTACAGACTCAATAGAATCATCAAGAAGGCCAGTCATGTTGTGGGAGAGGAACTGGACTCTCTGACAGTGGTGTCTGAGAGGAGGATGTTGTCCAAAATAAGAACTATACTGGACTTTCCCTCTCACCCCCTCCACAATGTGCTGATCGGCTACAGGAGCTCGTTCAGCAACAGACTCATACTCCCACGATGCACCACAGAGCGACACAGGAAATCATTCCTGCCTGTCGCCATCAAACTGTTAAACTCAGCACTGTGATGGACACACTCACTGTATATATACAATGTACATATTGGCTTTTTACACATGCACATACCTGTATTTTAAATTTTCTTAAAAATTTGAATACAGTTTTTTGTAAATACCTGTACTTTGAGATTTTAGTTTTGTTATCCTATCTTTATTAAGTTTATCCTATTTTTTATACTCTGCACTTCTCTCCATTCTTGGTCGGGAATACTGCATGTGCAATGTCTGTAAAAAACAAGAATTTCCCTCCAGGGATTAATAAAGGAATTCTGATTCTGATTCTGATTCTGATTATTACCCCACCAGAGCTTTGCGTTCCCAAAATGCAGGGCTACTTGTGGTTCCTAGAGTCCTCAAAAGTAGATTGGGAACCAGAGCCTTTAGTTATCAAGTTTCTCTACTATGGAACCATCTTCCGGTTTTGGTCCGGGAGGCAGACACCCTCTCTACATTTAAGAGTAGACTAAAAACTTTCCTGTTTGATAAAGCTTATAGTTTGGGCTGGCCTAGGCTGGCCCCTAGTTATGCTGCTATAGGCTTAGACTGCCGGGGGTCCTCCCATGACGCACTGAGCTCTTTCTTCCTCTCCCTCTCCTTCTGCACACATTCATGTCCCATTAATGCATATTACTAATCCAATTTCTTCCCCAGAGTTCTTGTGCTTTCTAGTCTCGCAGGTTCCCATGGATTGTGGTCAGACCTCCTGCTGCGGTCCTGCTCGAAACTTACTGCAATTACTACTGTTTAGTCATAATCTATTTTAATTCTATTACTACTCTGCTGCAACTGCTACCATTATTATTGTTACTAATATTGCTATCATAATCACCATAGTACCTTCTCTTTATTCAGTTTAATGATATAGCGCCAATTCACAACAAAAGTTATCTCATGACACTTTCCAATTAGAGCAGGTCTAGACCAAACTCTTTAATTAAATTGTAATACAGAGAGCCCAACATTCCCCCTTGAGCAAGCACTTGGCGACAGTGGCGAGGAAAAACTGCCTTTTAGAAGGCAGAAACCTCGGAGCAGACCCCGGCTCAAGATGGACGGCCATCTGCCTTGGTGGGGTGGGGCATGAGAGAAGAGGCACACAAGCAGAGATGCATAGCAGCAGTAATAATACTAGAAATATTGGAACTGTAGATAATGATAATGACAATGAAGTAAAGCCGCAAAGAATCTATAAAGACTCTCCAGCTAATCCAGAATGCTGCTGCAAGATTACTCACAAGAACCAGCATGAGAGATCATATTTCTGTTCTTCTTTCTTCCACAGGTAAGTGCACCCTGCCATCCACACAGTAGAAAAGAAAATGTGATTCATCGGTCCAGGCCACCTTGTTCCATTGCTCCATAGTTTAGTTGTGAGTTGTGTGTTGTTTTGGTGGGGGGAACAGGTCAGCATGGGCACCCTGACTGGTCTGCAGCTATGCAGCCCCATATGGAACAAGCTGCAAAGCACTGTGTATAACACACAGTGTTTTCCAGCATGTCCCACCTTTCTGCTGGAGGTAGCATTAACTTGTTCAGCTATTTGACCTACAGGAGCTCTTCTATTGCAACATGGCAGACTTTTCACTCCCCACGTGCATCAGTGAGCCTTGGCTGCCCATGACCCTGTAACTTCTTCACTGGTTTTCCTTCCTTGGCCCACTTTTGGTAGATCCTGACCACTGCAGACTGGGAACATTCCACAAGAGCTGCACTCCAGGGTATGCTGTGACCCAGTCATCTAGCCATCACAATTTGGCCCTTGTCAAAGTCACTCAAATCCTTATGCTTGCCCATGTTTTTCTGCTCCCAACACATCAACTTCAAGGACAAAATGTTAGCTTGTTGACTAATGAGAGCTGGCTCAGTCCTGGGCTGCTTCCTGGACTCAGTGGATGAGGTGGGTGACAGGAGGATGATAGCCAAGCTGTCGTCCATGCTGGAGACCCCCTCCCACCCCATGCAGGACGCTCTGACAGCACTGGGCAGCTCCTTCGGTGACAGACTGCTACACCTGCGCTGTGTGAAGGAGAGGTACCGCCGCTACTTCCTACCCACTGCTGTCAGACTCCACAACATTCACAGCTGAATGACTGGACACTTGAGCTGATGAGCTGATGAATGTGTTAACTGGACAATAATGCATGTGCCAGACCTGTGCAATGATACATGTGGAATAATAATTGTGCAATAATCTTTGCTCCTGTAAACACT